>NC_069009.1:8710516-8714748 GCF_001194135.2 Octopus bimaculoides
GTGAAAGTATCTGTCACTACAGTATCGAAATGTGATTGTTTCAGTTAGTGGAATAGTTACATTTTTAAAGTGAAAGTATTTGACATGAGTGTTTTTGTTTCACTTTTGACACTTAATACTTAAATAGTGGAGGAGATATTATGTTGCCGTGTGCTCGAACTCTGCAAGAAGTTAATAATTTTTTTTGACTAAAACACAACTGGAACCCTAAGTAAGGCATGTGTAAAATTTGAATGAAATTGGTTGCGTAGTTCTTGAGTTTTAGGGATTCACACAGACAGACAGACAGACAGACAGACAGACAGACAGACCGACAGACAGACACACACACATTCTCATTTTTATATATATATAGATACAGAAGCCCACCTGCAGCCTTCTACAACTTCTGTTTAAACACCGATGGGCTCAGATTTATACCTACCAACCACAACTTGGGTCACTGTATCTGTGTGAAAGTGGCAGAGGGGATTCACAAATTTGGGTGAGTGACCAAACTTCCTGAGAACACCCCCACAGATGTTCCTTGATTAGAGTGTCAAAGTCCTTTGGCACATTCAAAAATACAATGAATAAGCTTTTATGTTGCTACCTGAAGCTGCCTTGTAGTAAAATCATGTCATTTCTGCTTTGATCACTGCCAAATCTGTCCAGTAACTCAGGTATGATGTTTTCTGGTAATGACTAGACCAGTCTTTTGAGTATGACTTTGGACAGGACCTTCTCAGAAATGATCGGGGATGTTGGAACCCTACTGTTGGAACAAGTATTCATGCACATTTATGAATGTACATAAATGCACACATACAAATACGTGTACACATGCTTTCAACACACACACACACACATACACTTTGAAATATACTTACAAACATACACACACACAAATACATACATAAACCTCATTGTACCCTTTCTTTCTTTTTCCAGATTCCCTGTTGCTGTCCCTATATATAGCTCCAGGTCCGTCCAGTTGCAGTAGACAGAAGGCATTTCAGCTTTGACCTCCATCTCACCTGTGTAGGGCAGGTATGAAGTCTTATGGGGAAATTTCAGATTCCAAGGAAACTGGTTACAGTCCATAGTGAAACAAGAATTAATTCATAGGAAGGCTTGTGGAAGAGTTTTTTAAATTTTAATTAACACCATCAGGAGTGACTAATTGAATGATTCAGAACCATTTTAATTCATCATAAAGTGTAGAAGACTGAGAGTAAAAAATTGTCACTTGGACAGAAAGTTGCCAACCAAAGAATCATTAATGTATCTTTATTTAAGATAGTAGCATTTGTTTAAGATAATAGTATTGAAAGTAATTTAACTGCTATTTCTTGTGGGTTGAGTGACTGCATGGAGGCTCCTTTGGCTGCTGTTGTTGTCGTTGTTATCATCTGTGTCACCTCTACATTAACTCAACTTATGTTTAAAAAACCTGACTACAGAGTGTAATGTTTAATCAGAAATTGAGAAAATATACCCAATTGTTCGACCATTCTACCAATCTCATTGAATTTCCACTGTTGTTACTGCTGTTGTCATTGTTGTTGCTGCCTTTATCATTGTCAGCATATCTGCCCAATTGTACATGTGTCCACACTTCCTGCAACTGTACAACCAATACTTATGTTCCTCAATTACCACAGAACATCACGAATATCATTTTTAAGAACTCTAAGTTTAGACTGACCAAGGAATTCATGGTGAATATCTCAAGCTTGTCTCTTGTATCGCTGAAGTTTGAAAATACAGCTATTTACTCATCTAATAGTTCGGCTTTTGAAAATTTTAGAACACTAAGCATTCTTGAATTCTTTGGGTGCTATTTTCAGCCCAGAATATTGTACACAGCCTTTGCCAATGCTAAACAGCTAACCAAGTTATACATCACTTCAACAAAAATTAAGGAGCTGTCTGAGTATTTCTTTGAGAATTTGCGTTGGACCCAGTTGACTCACTTGTCTTTGATACGCTGTGGGTTTGACACTTTCAATGGCACACAGTTTTCAACTCTGAAATACTTGCGGGATTTAGACTTTTCTGAGAATTTTATCAAGACTACCATTTGGGGCATTAATCCGTCATTGAACGTCTTGAAAATTCCCCATAGCAGTCTTCAGCATTTGCCTGCTTTTGTTAGTTCCAGAGGTGAGTCTTACTACCCAAATTTAACACGTTTGGAAATTGGTGTCGAAAGAATTCCTCATTTGAATGAGACAACATGCAAGGGACTGCAACATCTACAACATTTGTATATATGGTGCGATCAATTAGAAAAAATCAATTCCTTGTTCAAGCCCATGCAAAACCTTCAAACATTTCATCTTTGTGCTTCTTTATTTAGCCATCAGCCAAAACTTAGGATTACAAGTTCAAATTTTCGAAGCAAAACCCTTCAAAATCTGACACTGGAAAATGTGCGTGTTTTTGCAGATACCCAGATAGATTTGTTTCGCTATTTTCCAAGCCTCATCAGCCTTCAGTTAATCGTAACTACTTTGTTAAGTGACTCTAAATCAATCAACCAATCACTGGCATTTCTTCCAAATTTAGTTACTTTACAAATGAGTTTCTCCAATCTGAAAACCATTCCAAAAGTTATATGCAACATGGTTAACTTAACTTCTTTAAACTTGAAAGGCAACGCAATTGTGTGGTGGAATGATACCAATTGCTTTGTCATGAAGAAACTACACTTTCTCTCTTTCTCAGAGAACAGAATAAGTATTGTAGGGGATAAAACCTTTTCCCCCTTACTTATAAACAACAAAAAACTCAGATGGGATTTGTCCCTTAACCCTTTCTTGTGTAACTGTGAAAATGCCTGGTTTAAGAGCTGGGTAGAAAAGAACCACCAAAAATTCTTATACTATCCTAAAGACTTCACATGTGACACTCCAGCAGATTTGAGAGGTAAACAGCTGTCAGATATCGACCTTGGAAACAACATATGTGGAGTCAGTGTTATGCCATCAGTTGGGATCACTATTGGAATTGTGTTGGGCTCACTGATGTTTGTGTTTGTAGTGGTTGCCAGCATCTCATACTACAAGAGATGGGCTTTGCGCTATATCTGTTACTTGCTCAAGTCTCGCAAGAAGCAGGAAAGAAGCCAACAAGATGAGAAAAGTTATGTGTATGATGCATTCATCTGCTATCATAACAGTGATAGTAAATACCTGCTGGAAAAGCTGCAGCCAAAACTAGAAGAGGAAAATAACTTTCGGTTGTGCATCCATGATCGAGATTTTGTTCCAGGATGGGACATTGTTGATAATATTGTTGAAAGTATTGAGAAGAGCCACAAGATTGTGCTGCTTCTCTCAAACAACTTTGCCCTCAGTGAGTGGTGCCAGTTTGAATCGACAATGGCTCAGCAGCGACTCTTCAATGAGAAAAAGAACACTTTGATCCCAATTCTTCTTGAACCAATCAAAATTAAAAATCAAACATCCCGGCTAACCATTCTCTTGAAGGAAAAGACCTACCTAGAATGGACAGATGACAAAAATGGTCAAAAGTTGTTTTGGGCACGTCTTTTAAATACCATGAGGGGTCCTTGAGTGTCATTTAAACATAACAAAAGAATCATAAGGATTTAACCATTTCTGTGCCATTTTTGATGGTGAAATTTTCAATGTGTAACATTTTAATGGTAACAATTTAACACATGACATTATGACTGTGATAAAGTCTAATGTTTTTCTGACCTGTAAAACTTTAAAACCATAATATGTTGATAATGAAAACTAGTGGCAAAAGACCTCCACACCAAATGTGAATACAAACAAAAAAAATTACCTGCAAACATTTTCTCAGATACGGAACATTTTGATGGCTAAAAATTTAATATATACCATCTTAATATGGAATATTTTAGCATGAAAATTCTGAAGGTAAAACTTGTAGTGGTATAAAGACTTAATGCAAAAATAATGCAAAAAAGAAATTTTTTACTAGCAAAAAATTTACCAGTTTAATGGATATTTTTAATTGTGAAGATTTAAAGGCAAAATATTTATTGTAAACAACCTGATACGAGGAATTTTAAAGGACATTTTGTCTTTTGTCAGGAAGAATGTTAATATTCTAATGCAGAATGTTCCTAATGGCAACATTACATACATACATACATATGTATCTATGTATATGTGTATGCATACATACGTGTGTATGTATGTATATATATATATATATATGTATATATATATATATATATATATATATATATATAT
>NC_069009.1:8714854-8716465 GCF_001194135.2 Octopus bimaculoides
GCATAGGTATAAGGGTAAAAAAATTAAAATAATTTATTACCAGTGGTTCACATGCTTAATAATAGTCATAAGACAAAGAAGACCCTTTATACACTCATATATATATATATATGACAGGCTTCTTTTCAGTTTCCATCTACCAAATCCACTTGCAAGGCTTTGGTCAGTCCAGGGCTATGTAGATGATACTTGCTGAAGGTGCCATAGAGTGGGACTGAACCCAAGTTACATGCAGATAAAAATTAATGATTTTTTAAATTATTGAATAATATTGTTAATGGTTACTGACATTTAACAGGAAATATTTTTAATGTCAATCATTTTTGTTGCCAACAATTTTTTATTATTTACTTGTTGACTACAATTTTAATAGGAGCAATTTAACAGGGCATAATCTAATGGTAGTGAAGGCAAGTGGCTTAGTGGTTAGGGTGTTAGACTCATAATCATAAGATTGTGATTTCGATTCCTGGACCAGGTGACGCGTTGTGTTCTTGAGCAAAACACTTCATTTCATGTTGCTCCAGTCCACTCAGTACTCTTGTGATGTCCAGCGTCCCATCCAGATGAGAAATATATACGCTATTGAAACTGGGAAACTAGCCCTCATGTGCCTGGCATGACTCCAGAAGGAAACATTTATTTATTTTTAAAATCTAATGGTAACACTTTAGCAGTGGACATTTTAATAACTTATTTTAATAGTGAACAATATTTTTTGCCTGACCTTTGCCTGGAAAAGAAGATCAGGAAAAGACAGCCGCAAACACTTTCTGGTCACTGTTTGTGGCACTACGAACTGGAAGCATCCAAGTTAGTCTTGTGGAACCCACTTCATGGTGATATATGAAGAGGAAAATATTGTCACACTTACTTTGACAACATGATTGCAGACACTGGCCTGGAATGTATCCAAGACCTCAAAGCAGTTGTGTTGGACCAAGAAGTGTGGTGGGTGGACAGTGTTGCTGCAGCCTGGGTTGGAACCCGGCCAAAAAAGAAAAAAAAAAGAATTTTTTTTAAATCCCCAAGTGAAACATTAAGAGATGTCTGTTCTTAACACACAGGAAGGATACATTGAACAGCTCCAGAGCTAAGTAATGACACTTAAAACTATAAAGAGAGAGTCCCCTACCACCTACACTAGTCTGAAACAAAGACTAACCCTTTAACATTCAGATTACTCGATGAAATGTAATGCATGTTCATTCACATTGTTTTGAATTGTTCATGCATTATCTCATAGCTTTGAGATTTCAATGATATGATTGTTTAGTTTTAGAATGACATCGTAAAGGAGGTATAAGAGATGAGACCTGGAGAGTTTGAACATAAAACAGGTAGAATATTTGGTTCAGATCTGGCCAGTTTAAACCCTTCAATATTCAGATTGCTCTGTCAAATGTAATACTTATTTATTCACATTATTTTGAATTAATCATGGCTTCAGTTCTATATTTAAGAGATGAGGAATTATGTACATTATTTATTAGGTTGGCAACTAAGTTCCCGCCATTTTTTAAAATTAAAAGTTTTTTAAAGGTTTAATAAAAAATAACAACTAATTAATCAATAATGTATTCACTCTTGTTGTTTACAACTTCTTCCAAA
>NC_069009.1:8716475-8717185 GCF_001194135.2 Octopus bimaculoides
AGCAGAAGAACCCCATGCTGATGATTAGGTCTTTTCTCTTGAATAGCCATGTTGAGTCGTTCCATCTGTTGAACATAGACTTCTGCATTGACCGTTTGGTTCTGTTCAAGCAATTCATAATGGATAACCCCTTCCCAGTCCCACCATACATGGATGAAGATCTTCTTTTACGCACGGTGTCGCTTGTTTACCGGGGCTAAGCCATCCCTTATGCTGCTTCATATTGATGTACAGGCACCATTTTTCATTGCCAGTAATGATTCAGTAAAAAAATTGTTGCTTGTATCCATGAGTTGAGCAGTGATGAGCAAGCAAACCAGCAGAAATTGTGACTCGTTGATTTTTGTTGTTGTCACTTAAAGCATGCAGAACCCATGCTCCATACTTCTGAACCTTTCCCATCGAGTGAAGATGCTTCTCTATAGCAGTGTGGGAGCATTCCATTTTCTCTGCCAATTCCCTTGTCATTTGACGATAATTTTCATGCAAAAGTTGGTTTAATCACTCTTCATCAAACTCAACTGGACGGCCAGAATGAGGTGTTTCTTTGAGGTCAAAATTTCGGTTTTTGAACTTGGCATACCAAACATGAGTGGTTCTTTCAGTTATGGAACCCTCTCCATACACAAATGTCGCGAGCAGCTTTTGCCGCCTTAGAACCTAGATTAAAAACAAAAAGAGGGAGGTGTCGAAAATGCTCATTTTTCTTA
>NC_069009.1:8717542-8732330 GCF_001194135.2 Octopus bimaculoides
ATTCAAAAATAAAATTCTCGTAAAAAATAAATTCCAAAATTTAAAAACACGGAGGGAACTTAGTTGCCAACCCAATGGCATTATTTACATTTGATGGATATTGTTTGTTGTTTACACGTTTCAGCTGATATACCCTCCAGCCTTCATCAGGTGTCTTGGGGAAATTTTGAATGTGGGTTCTCATTCCTAAGGTATTTTTCAATGTTGTTGCTATTATTATTATTATTATTGTTGTTGTTGTTGTTATTACTATTATTATTATTCAGGTCACTGCCTGGAATCGAACCCAGAATCTTGGGGTTAGTAGCCTGTGCTCTTAACCACTATGCCATATGGATTATCTCATAGCTTTGAAATTTCCACAATGTGATTGTTTAATTTTAGAATGACATTGTAGGGTAGGTGTGAGAGGTCAGAACCAGTCGGCTTGAACATAAAACAGATAGAATATTTGGGCTGGACATGGCCAGTTTAAATGCGACAAAGTTACACAGGAAGGACTGTGAGGCAGAAAAAGGTGTGAGTCACACCACTTAATAATCCGTACACTCCAAGGCCTTCCTGTAAAGGGAGAGCTGACAGACAAGGAGGGGGAGGGGATAATGCAGAAGATAAAAAAGTTTTTTCCCTTCCTCAAAAGCCTCCCCAGACTCAGCATAAGGATTTAAGGGGTCAGGGGACAGGGAGAAAACTGATTCCCTGCTTACCACTAATGTACCTTCTTGTTCAAACCCTCCCTACACAAATTTGATACAAGGGAATTAAGGAGGTATGGGGAATGGTGGAGTAAAATAGGGTCTGACTTCCTCACTTGCACCTCAATTATACATCCTTGAGAATTTCCATACAGTTGCCAGAAGAAACTCTCAATTCATCATCCAATTAGGACCCAACCATTTTAGGAACAAACACATCAGATGATGTGGTCCCAGAAAACAAATGGAAATGTCATGATTGGAATGTGTTTGAGCTGCTGGGTCAGGACTGACATGGCACTGAACACCACCACCACCACCCTCACTGCCACCACCACCACCACCACCCTCACTGCCACCACCACCACCACCACCACCATCCTATATACAAAGGATTTAAGGATGAGTAAAAAGTTTGATTCCCCAACCAACCTCCTGCACCCTTAACATGCACCCACCAGATCGTCCTTTATATAGGGAGCTGATAGATGAATTGGTAGGTGCTTAAGAAAAGAAGGGAATTTCTCACTTCTCATCAGACTTCTGATCCTTCTTTCTTAGAACTGATGGGGCTGTGATGTGAATGCTCCTCCCTCACACTCTTCAATGTGACTTAGAGAAGAAGAAGAAGAAGAAGAAACAGCCCCAGTACTTCACTGATATTTTATTTATTGACTATAAAGGGATGAAAGACAGAGTCAACCTCAGAGCACAAAGAGCTGGAACATACACCACAAAAAGCATGTTGTCTGATGCTCTACCAATTTGTTCAGTTTACAGTTCTAGATTGCTACTTTATTTAGTGGTCTGAAAAGATGAAAGCCAAAGTCAACATCAATGAGATTTGAACTCTGAGCACTGCTGAATGAATGTAAATTAAGCAGGGGAATATTTACAAAGAAACGTACTGTAATAGGATGAAGAGAAGTAGAGCAGAGGGTACAGCACTAGACTGAGTTCCTAATTTTGATCCTCACATTCTGAGATCAACTTTGTGGATGCGGTTGTTATTGGACTAAGTTCACTTCACAAGTACATGACTTCAGGTGTTGAACCCCATTGAGCATCAAGTTGAGAAAGTGTCATCTTTTACTGTAAACCTTAGGGTAACTTAAACCTTGTGAATGAAGTCTGGAAGATGGAAATAAGCTTGAAAGCAGAATGCCAGGATAGCATTCCTCTTTCCAAGTGGTAGAATTTCTTCTTGTCCCTCTTAAATACTTCTTATACCTTGGCTGAATTTTTAGGTGTCCTGTCTGTTACAACAATGCATTCAGTGGAATCGAATTATTGACACTGAGAGATACCAATAATTATGGTGGTGGGTGAAGGCAGTGAGCTAGCAGAATGGTTAGCATGCCAGTCAAAATGCATTTCATCCGTCTTTATGTTCTGAGTTCAAATTCTGCCAAGGTCAACTTTACCTTTCATGCTTTGGGAGTCAATAAAATAAGTATGGTGGTAGTAGCAGCAGTAGCAACTTCTCCTTCTTCATGATCATCATCATCATCATCATCCTTCATTTTTGGAGATGGTTTGACTCTACGTCACAGACATAGGCAGCGTTTCTTAAAGGGAGCATTAGTCACAGCTGTGAGGTCATTACTGATTGATGCTACTGGCATCCCGTCAATTGTGTGCTTGAGATATTCAAAATAATAAATAAATGATTTATTCTCGTATTTATAAATTGTGTTCTTTATTTACAGGTTTTACATTTTTTGTCAAAATTTTATAAAATAAATAGGTGCAGGCATGGCTGTGTGGTAAGAAGCTTGCTTCCCAACCACATGGTTCCAGGATCAGTCCCCTTGCATGGCACCTATGGCAAGTGTCTTCTACTATAGCCTCAAGCCGACCAAAGCCTTGTGAGTGGATTTGGCAGACGGAAACTGAAAGAAGCCCATCGTATGTGTGTGTATCTTTGTGTCTGTGTTTGTTCCCCCCCATCACCACTTGACAACTGGTATTGGTGTGTTTATGTACCCATAACTTAGCGGTTCACCAAAGAGACTGATAGATTAAGTACATGCTTTAACAAATAAGTCCTGGTGTCGATTTGTTTAACTAAAAGGTGGTGCTCCAGCATGGACACAGTCAAATGACTGAAACAAGTAAAAGAATAAAAGAATATATACTTATGAGGATGTAGAAAGTCAGTTTGCCTGGGATACTCGTGAGCCTAGGGACACTCGTGAGCCTAGGGACATTCCAGGCACAGGCCTTGGAGAATTGCGACTGCTCTGATCTTTACTACACCTTCCATATGCCCTCACTCGGGTAACAAGCAGGATTTCGTTGTTACTATGATACCCAAACTGTTGCAACAAAAGTTATTGTTCCTCATACCTCTTCCTACAATCATCACCCATTCTCTTCTATTCTCCTTCAGTTACAAGGGCCATGGTAGGCCCTTGAGTTTGCAAGTTAGAAGATGATGTTCACAAGTGCTTGTATAAACAAGAAAAGCATCCAATACACAGTAAAGTGGTTGGCATAAGGAAGGGCATCCAACTGTAGAATCCATGCCAAAGCAGACAATTGGAACCCAGTGCAGTCCTCTGACTCATCAGATTCTCTCAATCCATCCATGCCAGCAAGAAGACCAGGCATTAAATAATGATGAGGCAGAGGATGATGTATGTAAATGTATGTATGTATCATCCTCATCTGTCTTCCATGTTGGCATAGTTTAAACGGTTTGACAGGCCTGCATCATGCCTCAGTGTCCACTTTGGCATGGTTTCTAAAGTTTGATGCCCTTCTAAACACCATCTAATACAATTATTATTCAACATATTCTTCCCAGCTTTTTTCTGTTTTTAAAAAAAAAATTTTTTTATTCAGGGTGGTAGTGTATATTAGAAGGTGCATGGCCCAGTTATTAGAGAGTCAGGCCCACAATCATGAGGTAATAAGTTCAATTCCCAGGCCGAGCTGTGTGTTATATATATGGCACTTTATTTCACATTGCTCCAGTTCACTCAGCAGTAGAAATGAGTTGCAACGTCACTGGTGCCAGGCTGTATCGGCCCCTTTGCCTTTCCCTTGGATAACATCAATGGCATGGAGTAAGTATGCAGGGTTGACTGCTGGTCTTCCATGAACAACTTGTGCTTTGCAGGGTAACTTTCAAGGTGCAATCCCATGGTCATTCATGACTGAAGGGTCCTTTATCCTTTACCCTATGTACATATAATGGCATGGAGAGGGGAGGCTGATATGTATGGGCAACTGCTGGACTTCCATAAACAACCTTGTGCTTTGGAGGGTAAATTTCTAGGTGCAATCTCATGGTCATCCATGACCGAAGGGGGTTTTTACCCTTTATTAGTGTATAATTTATGGAAGATTTGGCTGTTATTTCTTACTATTGGTTCTCATATAGCCCCTGAAGATCCATATAAAATTTTTGGGGTCCACACAACAAAATCGTAAGTTGGGCATTCTCAATAGTATTTTAAGGGCCCCTGAAAAAATTTTGCTTCAGATGTATGTATTGGCATACAGGGTTGGCCAAAAGTCATCCGATAGTAAATAAAAATCCCATAGATACTATCTGTAATTCTGTGTTGACTTGAATGGAAGAACATGTCGCTCAAGGAGGAATTCAGTTTGGACGATTTTCAAGATGTTTCATATTGAGATGCTTTTATTAAATTCATTCAGTTGTTAAACATAAATAAATCTCGGAATTAAATGGTTTTGATTTACTGTTGGGTGATTTTTGGCCAGAAACAGCTAAATTTCTTTCTCTGATGTTTTATGTAATTCAACCCACACAAGTTAATATGTGAAAAAACAAAACAGAAATGTCCATAAAACTAGTTTTAAACATCAAATGGCTAGTTGGGGTGGAAGGAGGCACCAGAATAAAATAGTAATCAAAGGGGTCCATAGATATTTTTTTAAAATGGCTGAGAACCCCTAAAGAGTTTCCTTGTTTCAGTTTTTTTTTATTTCTAAATTTTGAAATTATATTCCTAAAAAGACAAATAAATTATCTTTTCATTATTTTCTGAATTTTTTTCAGTCATTGGACTTTGTCCATGCTGATGTGCTATGCTTGAAGTCCTCTATTTATCACCTCATACACTCCAATCTTTATTTCAGTTCATCTTAATAATACTAAAACTCTAGGGATGTTTGTGTGTACCTGAAATATCTCAGAAACAGTATATTTTATCTTAATGTTTTTTGCATATTTATTTTCATACTTACCTTCAACATTGCAGTACAAATTTTTGTGACATTTGGACCTCTATTTATTAACGAAAACAAGTAAACACAATTTTTGTGTTTACTTGTGACATCAACACACATACACACATACAGAATATGCACACATATAATGAATGTCATGGCATGTCAATCAACACAAGCATACATCCACTATCTGTGACATATACACACACATAGTCCTTGCTTCTCTAAGGAAAGGAAAACGTTGACTTTTTGACACACACAGTATTTTAATTATTTAGAAATATTTTTCAGTGAATGTGATTTCGAAAATGTAAGTCGTTTTGTATTGTAGGTATTTATATTTTAGCTTTCTTTAAACAGACAATATTTTAATATTTTTTAATTATTTTCAAGTCATTAATTTCCATAAAATTACTTTTGTTTTAAAGTGAAAGAGAGGAGAAAGTGAAAGATGTATGTACATGTATATGAAATGGATGTGTGTGTGTGAAAGAGAGAGAGTGAGTGAAGGGGTGTGTTGTTGTATACGTACATACATCTTTTTTTGTATGTATGTGTGTATGTATGTGAGAGAGAGAGAGTGAGTGAGTGAACGTGTGTGTTCTCATGTATGTGTAAGTGGCACTCTCTCTCTCACACACACATGTCTATTTTGTATACATGTTCATACATCTTTCACTTTAAAACAAAAGTAAATAAATAACAAATTTTTACAGAAATTAATGAACAGAACCAGCTGATCTGATGACAGTTCTGTGAGTCAAAGTGAAAGATTGTCCCAAGGGAATACCATTACAAAAATGTTTTCAAGTGCAGTCAACGTATCTCAGCTCCAAAGATTTGGATGCTATTTCTAGCACGCCCTGCTACCACATAACAGCTATTTATGATAAAGGACCTGAAATACCTGTTATGTGGTGGCAGGGTGTGTGAGAAATAGCAGCTAAATCTTTACTCTTTTGGGGAAAGGACCCGTTTATGTGTGTGATTTCAATGTCACATACATTGAAAGTATGCGAAATAACTTGGAAAAGAAAAAATAAATCCATGAAACAAAATTCCATTGCGGGGAAACTCAGACTTTCCAGGTGACCCAACAGGTCATGGGTGGTCTGGTAACAGATAAATCTTTCTTAAATCACAATCTGCAGTCTTAAAATTCATGCAGGACCCAACCATAATGAAGTCTTTGACATACAGAAAGTTGTAGTGGTTTAATCCTATGTTTGCTGGACCAAAGATAGCCTCAGTATAAACAGCAACAGGAATCAACAAATGACCATTTGTATGTCCAAATATGCTGTTCTTCACTGGTTTTGATGAAGAACCAGTGAAAAGTCACTGGTTATGTTGTTAGCTGATTGTCTTAATGAGTGTATCTGTTGGTGCATGGCCCTGTTTCCTTGAATCTGGTTATGTTGTTAGCTGGTTGTCTTAATGAGTGTATCTGTTGGTGCATGGCCCTGTTGCCTTGAATCTGGTTATGTTGTTAGCTGGTTGTCTTAATGAGTGTATCTGTTGGTGCATGGCCCTGTTGCCTTGAATCTGGTTATGTTGTTAGCTGGTTGTCTTAATGAGTGTATCTGTTGGTGCATGGCCCTGTTGCCTTGAATCTGGTTATGTTGTTAGCTGGTTGTCTTAATGAGTGTATCTGTTGGTGCAAGCATGGCCCTGTTGCCTTGAATCTTTCATCAAGTCTGTTCTGGAAGTCCTGATGGTATTTGGTAGGCTGGGGGCCTTTCTGTGTTGAAGGCCTGCTTGATGAGCTTAGGGTGGTGAGGGACTATGTGAATGTTGAGTTTGGCTCAAACAAGGTAGTGCTCTGTCCAGCATCTGCACTGTGCATTGACCTGGTGGTGAGGACATCACTGCTGTCTCACTGATGGGTATTGATGTAGTCTATGAGATGCCACTGTTTGAATTGGAGGTACATCCATGTGTTCTTGTCTGAAGACTGTATTTGTGATAAGCAGTTCATGTTCTGCATACTCGCTCAGTAGGAGAAGTGCATTGCTGTTCATCTTGCCTGCACCGTGTTCCCTGATCCCTCCCTTCCACTCGCTGCTATCACTGCCGACCTCTGGTGCCCCCAGCAGGGTAAGCTTGTCAGTGGCAGACGTGGTTTGTAGTAGAGTGTCTAGGTTGGTGTAGAACTGCACCTTGACTTCCTCCATGGATGTCATAGTGGGGGCATGGGTGCTGATGACAGTGATAAACCACCTGTTGCTGATGGGGAGGCAGATCGTCATCAACCTTTCATTGACATCAGTCAGGAGACTGGGAATCTGCTTGAGGAGTTTGATCTTGATGACAAGTCCAATCCTGTGGATGCAGTTTTCGTTCTGGGCCCTTCCTTTCTGAAAAAGATGTACCCATCAGATTTGGTCACTGATTCCGCTTTGGCCAGTCTGGTTTTACTCAAAGCAGTGATGTCAGTGTTGTACCTCAGCAATTCGTTGGCTGCAAGGGCTGTCCTTCTCTGAGGTCTTGAGACATTGTCACAGTCTAGAAGGGTAAGCCTCATTCCATGTCCTGATGATAAGTTTCTTCTTTTTCAGTTGGAATCAACTGCAAGTGGGTAAGTCTGCCGGCTGCAGTGAACTGGTCAGGTGGTTTATGTCAAGCTTTATTTAGTCCACTTTCTCTAGGCCCCTCCCTTACTTGGGTGAGCAGTACATTCCTAAAAAGGCTGCTCAGTTGCCTGAGATGCTGACAAAGTGTTCTGCTTCCCTGACCTCGATGAACAATGACCAAAATCCCAGGCCACTCCAAGCAGGTTTGCAACTATGACTTCCAGTGGCTACCCCTGCCACTTTCACCATACCCCCGTCCCCACAGGACTTCAGTGGGAAGTTAGGGCTGGGATACACAGACACCTGTGCAAGAGGAAGAGTCATTACATGTGGACAAACCCAGCCCCTCAGCAGAAGAGACTCAGATCCAGTGGCATGGAGAACTGTTAAGTCTGGAGACCTCCCTGCTGCAGTGGATGACCAGAACATCTTGCTCTGCTTTAAGTGCTCCACAATGCCTGCTGGAATCGCCTTCTTAGCCATTGGACCACTTTTGGCCTTGTCTGCCCAGTCGACTGGAACCAGTCTTCACATGCTAAGGTTAGGCAAACCCTGATTTACTCACTGAAGGTTTTAGACCTGTCAGCTAACCTCACCTAGTTTAGCCGGCCCAGGGTGTGGTTGCTGTTGCATGCAAACAGTTACGAGGAGCTGTAGGTGAAAGCTAGCAGTCAAGTGGGGACCAAGCCTAAAAGTGTGCGACAATCCCCTTATCAGGGAAATAAGATACCCCTATTAGAAAATAAAAATGAAAATATAAATATATAAAGAAGTTTAGAAATATACAATATACATGATGATGATGATGATGACATATATATTCCACACACACACACACTCATCCTGTAGGTAAACAGGATGTGAACTACAATTTGTTTCTCCTCATTTGCCAAGTCACTTTATGAATCTTTCTCTTAAAAATAAATTTTAACCTTCTATCCAATCATTTCAATTTCCTCCTCCAATCCACCCCCAGCTTCATTTATACAAAATCCCATTGATTCACATTTTCCGATTGTATCATTTCCTTCTTATTTTCATTGCTAGAATATTCATGAATATATATTTTGTTGTGTGGACTCCCCAAAAATCTTATATGAACCCTAGTTGAGAACACTGCTCTACATGGTGCTTGTTCTGCAAGAAATAACAGCCAAATCTTCCATAAATTGTCTACTAATAAAGGGTAAAGACCCCCTCCAGTCATGAATGACTATGGGATTGCACCTAGAAGTTACCCTCTGAGGCACAAGTCTGGACAAGGTTGTTTATGGAAGACCAGCAGTTGCCCCTTGCATACCAGCCTCCCTTCTCTCCATGCTACCCATGTTATCCAAGGGGAAAGGCATGGGCCGATACAGCTTGGCACCAGTGATGTCACAACTCATTTCTACAGCTGAGGGAACTGGAGCAATGTGAAATAAAGTGTCTTGCTGAAGAACACAACAGACAGGTTAGCCTGGGAATTGAACTCACTACCTCATGATTATGAACCCGGCTCTCTATTCTCTGAGCCATGCACCTTCTAATATATACTACCACCTTGAATAAAAAATTAAAAAAACAGAAAAAAAAAAGCTGGGAAGAATATGTTGAAGTCACTTCACCACAGATTTACATTGTCCCAACATCTGCCGAACCAATGAATATTAGTATTATTGGTTGTAGGAGTAGTAGTAGTAGTAGTAGTAGTAGTAGTAGTAGTAGTAGTCAATGAAGTTTACTTAAACTGCTGTTTGGGTAAACAGATTCTTAAAATTGTAGGTATTGAGGAGCGTATTTAAGCAAAGACTAAATGAGCAGCACACTAAAACTGGTTCTTGCGGGCAACCAGGATGTGATATGTCACTTTGCATGTCTCTCTTTGTCTTGTTGATAAAATGTAATTTGTTTATCCAATCGTTTCAATTTCCCCCTCAGATCCCACCAGCTTCATTAAAAAAAAATCCCAATGATTCTGATATCTGCAATTACATATTCTTTTATTTGTTTCAGTCATTTGACTGTGGCCATGCTGGAGCACCACCTTCATGAGTTTTAGTCAAACAAATCGACCACAGGACCTATATTTTGAAGGGCCTTAAGATTAACTCAGCAAATAATAAGGTCCTAGTAAGCAAGAAAACAGACAGAATTGTACTCCCATCAGGTATCCCTGCTCATTATGTGTGAAATGTGTAGGCAGGAATTTCCATATGGTGTACCCAATGTAAGCCATAGACATACAAGAGGTGCAGTGGAATAATGGGAATGTTATCAGAAAGTAGTATGTGTAGGTAGAAGATGCACAGGAACCTTGAACTGATTTTGTCAAATGCTCTGGAGGCTCTTTAGAGGTAAAGGAAGACTGTATGATGCATGTGTAGAAACAGCAATGCTAAATGGTAGTGAGCCATGGGCCCTGAATGCAGAGGATGCATGAAGACTAGAGAGGAATGAAGCTAGTATGCTGTACTGGATGTGCAATGTCAGTGTACATGTGTGACAGAATGTATTGAGAGAGAAGTTGAGCATTAAGAGGAATTAGATGCAGAGTGCAAGAGAGAAGACTGTGTTGGTTTGGTTGTGAGATGCATATGAATGTGCCAAGTTGCAAAAAGAAGTGCCAATCACTTAAAGGGATGGATGCTGTGGAAGAGGGAGACCCAAGAAGACGTGGAATGACGCACTGAAAGCTGATCTCAGGACACTGATCTTTATGAAGGAGATGATTAAGAACTGAGATATCTGGCATCTTGCTGTACTCAAGAAGACCCATCCACATACATACTGCAACCCCTGCCCTGAGCCTCTCCTATATTCTACTCAGATCATTTATCTCAGGCATCTCTATTCTACCCACCCACCCAGGGCCATCCTTAGGAGATGTGGGTCCCAATTGGGTGAGGTAAGGGAAGAATGTCTGAGGGTCCACTCTACCCCACCCACTCCGATTTTTGTGGAATAAAAAATCATCTGCAGCATATTAGGAGATGAGATTAGTTGATAGCACAAGAAAAAAAAAACTAAGATAAAACATTATTTCCCAAGTTCCCGAAATCGAGTTTAACAAATTATAAATTTACCACATCTTAACTACGCTTTTTAAAAATATTCTGGGAAAAATTGGAAAGAAATTTAACAAAATCCCAAAGAAATTTCTATCTTTTGCATGATGGTACGCTAAAAGAGATATACATAAAATGCAAATTAGTAATTAGAATTTTTCGGAAGCTGGTTATATACTTACCTTTTGTTTTTTTCTATAACCTCTGTTGCAGAAAATACAATCCTGTCTGTGTAACAAGAAGCCTGTTTCTTAGCTATATGGTTTTGGATTTAGCACCATTGTGTGACACCAAGTGTCTCCTACTATAGCCCTGTGTGTGTGTAACGGGAGTGGTGAGGTAAATAAAGGGAGGTGGAAGGAGGTTAACAATGGAGGTAGAGAGGGGAGGTGGATAAAGAGCGTTAATATTGGTGGTAGGGTTCAGCTGGGGGTGGAGGAGGCATTGGCGGTAGGCTGGTTATTTATGGGAGTTGTGGGGTTAATAAAAGGATGAGCAGGACTAATACCGGCCAAATCTGATGGTGGAAGGGGTTGGGGAGAAATAGGGGGATACGAGTTAGCCTCCCTAGAATGTGGTGGAGGAGGTGGGAGCAAGAGGACGAAGGCTGGTACGGTGTGATGGAATCGTTTAACGATGCTGGTCTCCTGGTTTCTCGTTGCATGGCTCAAAACTTTTTAATTGATTCTACTTTGTTTTTCCTCCTCTTTAACAGCGTGCCAATGCAAAGTGCAGCCACACCATGGTGAAGCAGAAGTGTGATAATAGAAAAGTGAGGACATTAAAGCATTGAAGAGGAAAAATGAAACTGTCATTGCAGTTTTTGCAAAAGATGGCAGGCAGCAACGGAGAATAATTTTCATCGTCATTGTTAACATCAATATTATTATTATTAATTTAATTTAAGTAATTTAAATACTGTGTGATCAATGTTTGTTTAGTTTGTGAGTGACTTGTATAAACAGGGAGAGTGTATATGTGTAGAGATGGAAATGTGTATGTGATTTGTGCTTGTACTTATAGCACTCTTTAGTAAAACCAAGGGAGACCCTAGATCTTCGAACAAAAACCGGTGACCCTGACCAAGCCACCACAAAAACTGACGACCTCGAACACACTGTCGTTATAACTATTCAAGCTTGACAGCCATCTTACACAATGACTGAATTCCGTGCGTATAGTGAAGATCAAATACGCCTTCGAACAATGAACCTTCTACACATCCTGAATAAATACTGATGCACAATCATCTCAGCCATCTTTACATCTCAGCCATCTTTACATACTGTGCATAAAAGTTTTTTCTGTTGAAAAATTCAAATGCAGAGGTTTTTTTTATCACTGATTTTCCACTTTGAGTCATTTGGAGTGTGAGAAGTTTTCGACGTTCACCTATTACCAACGACCCTATTTTGGGCTTCCAAGAGTCCTCCGTAGACAGTTGAATTAAAGTATAATTCTGAGAAATAGTGGTCTATTTTGGTCAATAAAAATTAATTTGTGCAATGAATATTATTTTGTAGGTAATTAAAGTGCAATGTGCATGCATGAGCGTATTTAGGATGCATAATGATTAGAAGGTAACAAGGGTGAGCAGAAATCAGGTGGACATTGACACACTTTATTGAAATAAAAAAGTTTCCCCAAAATTAAACATAAATAAAGCATACTTAAAAATAACTCACACACACAAACATATACACACATATATACATACAATTCACTATACACTTAAACATACAAACTCTCACACAAATATTTTACCCAAACCTTCCCATAAACACTCCCAAACATTCACATACACTTGACCCTTACACTAAAACATACAAACAAGGCTGACCCAAGCGATTTTGGATGAATGGGCTTATCTTTTGGCATCTTGTGTCACTAAAGTGTAGAAAGCATGTTTGTTTTTTTAAAGAACATTTTTATATAGGTTTTTTTTTTTTTTTTAAACTTCAGAGAGATCACTTTCAGGAAATGTTGCAGTACAGGATGTGGGCACCTTGTGTTTGGGGCTCTCTTGAGTGCGAGGCCTGATTGAGAGCAACCAGTCCAATTGGCTTAAGGCCAATCTTGCACCCACCCACTTCAAAAGTGAGGAGACAGTCCAAACTTCTGTTTCACCTGACTTAGTCTCACCACCCCTAATGTCATTTGAGGACATGTTCCCACACAGCTTTGGGTAGTCATTGCTGGTGACTGTTTTATTTGGTTGCCCTTTACAACATGCAGGGGAAACGCTGGGTTTATTCTTTGGCTCCCACACAGCACTAAAGCAATGTGAAATGAAGTGTTTTGCTCAAGAACACAACATGTCACCCAGTCTGGAAATTGTTTTTAATTATGAAAGGTACAAGAAAGTGGTGATGGCAGAGGGGAGGGAGTAAGAATTTTTTATTTGGTTTGTTTTAAATGATGTGAATTCCAAATGTTTCAGATTGTGGAATATAATAAAATGACTAAAGGTAATGAAAAAATGTAATTTTAGTCGGGAAATGAAACATTTTTTTTGAAAGGTGATGCTTGTTGTGAAAGTACAAAGGAGGAGGGAACTGAAGTTTAAAAAATTATATATTAATTTTTCTTTTATAAAAGGCTCCCCCACCCCACCCATCATTTTGAAGTGTATGAAGCAAAAAACATTTGAATAATCCCAGACTAAATGGAAGAAATCCAACTTATGCAGGTGACCTATTCCTAAGCTCTGCCCATATTTTTTTTTATAAGAAACAGTTTCTTTTTTATGATGATAGTGTAAAGACTTCAAGGAAGTGCTGAGCTCTAATTATGGTGGGTACCTGTGAAAGGGGTAGACCCAAGAAGATGTGGAATGAAGTGGTGAGAAAGGATCTTCAGATGCTGGGCTTCACTAAGGAAGTGACAAGGGACCAGGAGATGTGGTAATTTGCTGTACTTGATAAGATACGTCAAGATAACAAGAGTTCTATATTTAAGAAATTTCCCCAAGACACCTGATGAAGGCTGGAGGGTATATCAGCCGAAATGTTGTGTTAGCAACAAACAAGATGAGGACAAATATCTGTCAATTGTAAATAATGTAAAATAACTAGAATCGCTTTCTTCCACACATTCAAGCTTGTCCTTTCAGGTGCCAGTGTGTGTAGTAGTACAGAAAGGATGGAGAGCAGCAATATAACAAAACTGCATGAGGAACAAGGATGTGATGTGTGGGTTGGTAGAGTAGAAGAATAGAAAGACTAAGAGGGAGAGGAGGAGGAGAGAATTAAAATGAAACATAAATGTGTTGTGGTTTATAAGCATATTACTTGCAGGGCAGAAAGCATAAAAAACAGTATGAAATCATCATCATCATTTAATAACTGTTGTCCATACTAGCATGGGTTGGATGGTGTGACCAGAACTGGCAAGTCAGGGAGATACACCAGACTCCAGTCTGATCTGACTTGGTTTCTATGGCTGGATGCCCTTCCTAACACCAACCACTTTACAGAGTGTGGCGGGTGCTTTTACATGGACCCACATGGATGCTTTATTCACATTGTTTTGAATTAGTCATCTTGTAGCCTTGGGATCTCAATGATGTGATTGCTTATTTTTTAAAAAAATGACCTGGCCAATTTGAATATAAAACAGGTAAGATATTTAGGTCAGACATGGCACAATTGCTAATCACTTGGCATTCGGATCACTCTGTCAAATGTAATGCTTATTTATCTATGTTGTTTTGAAATGTGTAAACAAAAGAGTGACAAACTTGGAAGGAGTGTTCTGATTCTGTAATGCTAATAATTACCTCTGCCAAGGAAGGAGGTTATGTTTTCATTGGCGTTGGTTTGTCCGTCTGTCTGTCTGTGTGCAAAATAACTAAAAAAGTTGTGAACAGTATTTGATGAAACTTGCAAAAAAAGTTGGTAATGACACAAGGAACAGATGATGAAATTTCGGTAGGGATCCAGGAATTTTTATGGATTCTTGAAAGATTTTTCATTTGTTATATTTACTTTACATGAAGTATTACAATGTTACAGTCTTTGATTATCTCCCTTGAAAACACGTTCATCGTTTCCACGTAACCTATGGTGACGTTGCTGTTTCCAAAGTTTATTTTCGTTTCTCTATTAGTAATTTTACTTGCGTATCTATCTTAAAATGAGCTTGGCGGAGGATGACATGACAAGCCTTGACTATTGGGATTTGCTCCCTCCACCGCCGCTGTGAGCTCTATATCATCTGTATGATGTAGAAAATATTCCATCAACATTGCCCATTTTAAAAATTTGTC
>NC_069009.1:8732483-8734010 GCF_001194135.2 Octopus bimaculoides
ATCTGTCCACTACAGAAATGTCTGTGTCGTATCACAACACTGACAGAACTATTTCATCTCAATTGGCCCTACTCTCTTCAACATCGTGCCAGACACACATAAAGGAGGAAAGTGACTTCATGGCATTCAAACGATCCCTAGATGATTACCCCCAACAAATACCAGATAAACCAGCCACACCTAGATATATCTCTGAAAACAATAACCCTCTGCTTGAATGGGCTACGGTTCCCCAGAGCTGACTGTATATCTCTTTCAGGTGGTGCTATTAAATTAGACATGGCCTGAGTCAACTTTGGCCGAAACTTATCTAAGTAATCTAATCTATTCTGTAACCTTTTAATCAAAGCACGACAACGTGGGTAGAGGCTGTATCTTAACATTTCTGATGGTCTTAAGTATAAAAAAAAATTATGGAAGATTTGTATAGATCTACATTCAGAGTATGTCTATAAGCTATTGTGTTTAGATAGACCTGGTTTCTATCCTCGAACTCTTCCATTTTGTAGATGCAATTTTGTTTTTAATAAAGCATTCCGAAATTAGAAAAAATCAAAAAACTGCAACAATCTCGGTCTCATGAGTATCGGATAATGGATTTTCAACCGTGCAAAGAAACTGATTGTGGTGATTGCAGTTTTGACGTTGATTGTGGTGAAAGCAGAGACAGGGTTGATGATGACGATGGTCGAGATAAGTATGAGGGGAGGAAGATAAAATAGTATCTCTGTTATGTTTTTACCGGCGTTGGTTTGGGAAATTGGGCGATTTTCAGCATGTGCGGAAATAAACTGCTTGGCGGAGGCCTTTCTCTGAGTGCTTTTCTAGTTTCAAAATGTAACCACATTTGAATCGTTGGCGATTTTCTTCCTCTATCTTCTTTTCCATTGGAGTTTCCTCTGTTTCTGAAGAAGAGCGTTGCTTGAATTGTTAAACCATATTTCTTTCCTTCCCTCTGCATCTGCTAATACTTTACATGTACCATGTCTGTTCTTATTTTTCTGGATTTGCTATACAAAGATATAAATATATATATATATATATAGATACATAGGCGTAGGAGTGGCTGTGTGGTAAGTAGCTTGCTTACGAACCGCATGGTTCCGGGTTCAGTCCCACTGTGTGGCACCTTGGGCAAGTGTCTTCTACTATACCCTCGGGCCGACCAAAACCTTGTGATTGGATTTGGTAGATGGAAACTGAAAGAAGCCCGTCGTATATATATATATATATATATATATGTATATGTATGTATGTTTGTGTGTCTGTGTTTGTCCCCCCCAACATCACTTGACAACCAATGCTGCTGTGTTTACGTCCCTGTAACTTAGCGGTTCGACAAAAGATACCGATACAATAAGTACTTGGCTTACAAAGACTGAGTCCTAGGGTCAATTTGCTTGACTAAAGGCAGTGCTCCAGCATGGCCATAGTCAAATGACTGAAACAAGTAAAAGAAATAAAAGAGATATAAATACATATAATCATGTATACAAATACATAGTGAAACTAATATGTGTATGTAGA
>NC_069009.1:8734020-8734762 GCF_001194135.2 Octopus bimaculoides
TAATCATGTATACAAATACATAGTGAAACTAATATGTGTATGTAGATAGTGAAACTAATATGTGTATGCAGATAGTGAAACTAATATGTGTATGCAGATAGTGAAACTAATATGTGTATGCAGATAGTGAAAGTAATTGAAATTGAAACCATATAACAGTGAAAGCATCATCTCACATTACAATATATTTATTGTTTCATTTTGACGCAGAATAGCAAAACTTTAGGCAAGACGTAGAAAAATTCTTTTTGATCCATGAACCCTAAGGAAGGCATGAATAAAAATTTGAATGAAGTCGGTTGGGTAGTTCTCAAGTTTTAGTGATGCAGACACACATTCTCAATAATACATATACACACACACACATTCTCAGTAATCTATCTATATATATATAAAATTGAGAATGTATGTCTGTGTGTGTGTGTGTGTGTGAATCCCTAAAACTCCAGAACTACACAACCAATTTCATTCAAATTTTACACATGCCTTACTTAGGGTCCCATTTGTGTTTTAGTCAAAAAAAAATTTTAACTTCTTGCATACTTCCAGCCCACAGCAACATCATATCTCCTCCACTATTTGAAACAAAAACACTCATGTCATTCGAACCGGAATCTCAAAAACATTGTTATTATTAAATTTATGCATTTCTAATCAATTTGGAGATATTTGCTATCGAGTTGCAGATTTTTAACAATGCATTTAGTGATTATTTGCTTTATTTCTTGGGCAAAATTTACAA
>NC_069009.1:8735122-8738818 GCF_001194135.2 Octopus bimaculoides
ATCTGGGATAGACCGGCCAGCCCATGACAAAAGGGGGCACCCGCAGAACTACCAGCTCACGAACTGCATCTGAAAGTTGGCGCGCCAATCATGCTGCTAAGGAATTTAGATGCTCCGATAATGTGCAATGGTACGCGGATAATTATCAAAAAAGAGTGCTCCCGAGTTCTGTAGGCAACAATCTTGAATGAACCAGCCACTGGCTAAGACATACTTATAACTCCCATGTCTCTTACCCACAAGTTTAAACAGATGCAATTTCCCATCAAACTCTGCTTTCCGATGACAATCAACAAGGCACAGGGACAATCAGTGCAAGCGGTTGGTTTGAATCTGAGAGAGCAAGTATTCTCACATGCACAGTTGTACGTTGGCTGTCCCCATGTTCTTTCTATTTGTGCACCCGAGGGAAGGACGAAGAATGTTGTCTACCAAGAGGCACTCCAATGATAACAACGGCAACTTCAACTGCTCTAATTTCAACTCCGCAATTTTTTCATCGTCCTGCCAGCCAACGTAAGTCCAGTCTTGCTTTGCTCTCCTTACTAACTCACCATGACATTCTTTTTTTTTCTACCAAGATCCGTATCCACTTCTTCCTCTTTTTTATGTCTTCGTCTCTCTCTTCGTGTCGTTCTCTGACCGGGTGAAACCGGGCTCAGCTGCTAGTACATATATACACACACGTTTATCTTTCTTTTACTTGTTTCAGTCATTAGACTGGCCATGCTGGGGCACTGCCCTGGAAAATTTTTAGATGAATGAATTGAATCCCAGTACTTAAGTTTTTTTAAAGCCTAGTACTTATTTTGTCAGTGTCTTTTGCTGAACTGCTATGCTATGGAGACATAAACAGAGCAGCACTGGTTGTCAATTGGTGGCGTGGGGCAAACACACACAAAACCAAGGTATTTTAATAACAAAGACACCAAAGTAAAGTCAGATCCCTCTCGAGCCTAAGTCATTCTGTTTTAATGCCTTCTTAACACACTCACCGGTTTGCTGGAAATCGAACCGGTGAGTGTATTAATTAAAACACAATGACTCTCCCCAGACGAAATAGGATTCAACACATGAATTCACATAAAGAATCTTGCAAGTCAAATACAAAAATGAAATATATATATGATGGTCTTCTTTCACTGTCCATCTACCAAATCCACTCAGCTTGAGGCTATAGAAAACACTCGCCCACTTGGTGAATTCTGTTGCTTCTGTTCCAGTTGAACTTAGAGTAGCAAGCAAGTTCAGTGAGAGCTGAAACAGAATTAACCATGTAATCCAGTCCCTATGGAACAGGTCGCAGTCTCAAATGACTTATAAACACCTTCCACACTGCAACTGATTTTAGA
Organism: Octopus bimaculoides; assembly: GCF_001194135.2. Classification (NCBI taxonomy): domain Eukaryota; kingdom Metazoa; phylum Mollusca; class Cephalopoda; order Octopoda; family Octopodidae; genus Octopus; species Octopus bimaculoides. The sequence continues at coordinate 8,736,475 of NC_069009.1, forward strand.
ATGTAATATAATACATAAGAAATAGAAGACACTACTTGTTTAACGATTAAAAACTTTATTCTTGTATGTGTTATATATATATGTGTGTGTGTGTGTGTGTGTGTGAGAGGAGGGTGTCAGAACTTTGATATGCATAGAGATAACTCTAGATATGTTTCTACATTATTAAATCTCCTCTCTGAATCACTGTCTTACTAGTATTGCCTTAACTTAAGGTTACTGAGAGATGTAGTATGCATATGCTGTGTGTGTGAATGAAAGAACAGGAGATACATTATGACTCATTAGCTTACAACTGTTTTGGCTACAAGGAAATCTACCCTCAGAATTGAGTGCTATTGTGACATCATAAAGCTTCTGACAACTGGATAATGGTCCTGCTATATCATTCGACCTAACTCATTGTAAAGCAAATTACCACCATGAGTGATATCCAAACTACAGTGGGAAAAGCAAGCCAATGGCTAGAAGAATATTGAGTGAAACCTAGTAACCAGTTGATCTAGCAAGCAAGGCCTCATTTCAGTGAGAGGAGGCCTGCATAAACTTGCTAGCATCCAGTATGTGGAGCTTTCAACTGGCAGCACTTGCATATGCAAATTGTTTGCAAAAAGGAGTGGCTATGTGGTAAGAAGCTTGCTTCCCAACCACATGGTTTTGGGTTCAGTCCCACTGTGTAGCACCTTGGGCAAGTGTCTTCTACTATAGCCTTCGGCTTACCAAAGCCTTGTGAATGGATTTGGTAGACGGAAACTGAAAGAAGCCCATTGTGTGTGTGTGTGTATGTGTGTGTATATATATATATATATATATATATATATATATATATATATATATATATATATATATATATATATATATAGGTGGAGGAGTGGCTGTGTGGTAAGTAGCTTACTTACTGCAGGCATGCAGAAGCACTGCCTTTAGTTGAAGAAATCAGCTACAAATCAACTTTGTAAGCCTAGTACTTATTCTATCAGTATCTTTTGCCAAACCGCTAAGTTACAGGGGCGTAAACACACCAACATTGTTTGTCAAAGGATGGTAGAGGGACAAACTCAGACACACACACATATATAAATATGACGGGCTTCTTTCAGTTTCCATCTACCAAATCCACTCACAAGGCTTTGGTCGGCCCGAGGCTATAGTAGAAGACACTTGCCCAAGGTGTCATGCAGTGGGACTGAACCCAGGGCCATGTGGCTGGGAAGCAAGCTCCTTACCACACAGCCACACCAGCACCTACATATATATAATATATACATACACACACACACACACACACATGTATGTGTGTGTATATATTATATATAATTATTGTATTTGGTGTGCAAGATTCTTGATGAGAAAACATGTATTGAAACATATTTTGATGTATTGGCATAATGACCCTCCCAAAATTCAAATACACACACACACACACACACATCCATGTGTGTGTGGTTGTGTGTTTGAAACTGTCATATGGTGGTCTGAGCACCCAAAAGTTTCAAGTTCAATCCCCACTGAAGGTGGCATTTAAATAACAGGAGGAAGATACTGCCTAGGTGGGCCCAGCTCCCTTAGGCTGAAACACTCGTTTGACAGTTCTTCCTCTGAAAATTTCTCCTGCAGTCCACCCACCCTGTAGCGAGTTTCCCCTCATTCTCTCCCTCTCAGACGTGTGTGTGTGTGTGTGTGTGTGTGTGTGCATGTAAGGCAAGGCGTAAGTAACCGTCATTACATATTTTTCTTTATTGTCGTAAATTTGACTTACAGCTGTTTCCATAGGTTTGTTATTGATAAGTTTATTCAATCAGTCCATTGATCAATTTCTTCAGAAACATTTCTATGACTCTGATGCAAGTAGCATTAATATTTTAGGTCATTCAATTCTTCTCGAGCAGTCAATGGGCCGATTGAGTAAACATATCCGTAATGAATCTAAAATGACTACTGGAAACAGCTGTAAGTCAAATTCATTACAATAAAGAAATTTATTTACGCCCTGTCTTGTGTATCATGCTCTGTAAAAAAACAGTAGAACTGGGACACAACCATGAATTTACAATACAGGATGGTGATGAACCTTGGACCCTGCCACAAGAATACGCAGAGTTCTTGACTAACCTGAACAATATTGTTAGCCTGAACTGAAAATCCCTCAGTAATAACTGTGTGATAAGAAGCTTGCTTCCAACCACATGGTTCCACTGCTTGGCTCCCTGGGTAAGCATCTTCTATCATAGCCTCAAGCCAACCAAAGCCTTGTGAGTGGATTTGGAAACTGAAAGAAGCTCATTGTGTGTGTGTGTGTGTGTATATATATATATATATATATATATATATATATATATATATA
>NC_069009.1:8739256-8746817 GCF_001194135.2 Octopus bimaculoides
TATATATATATATATATATATATATCAAATGTAATTTGTGTATGTATATATATATATATGAGTCTAGGACATTTACCCCCCCCCCCCCACAAAGGACAATTACCCCTGAGGACAACAGATGATTTAAAACTTTGTAATATATTGGAGAGGAGATAATTAACTAAGGAGCGGGGCAGTAATTGTCTTAGGGGGTAGTTGTCATTGGGGGAATTGTCCTGATACAGTATATATGTGTGTGTGTGTGTGTGTGTAGGGATAAATTATCAAATTATCTCGATGGGTACCATAAGAGCTCTCAGGTATAGTCCAGGTTATGGCTAACCACATGTGGTAAGAAGCAACAAAGAATGCTTAAGGTGAGCAATCCCACCATAACTCTTCTGATAAGCAAATCCAGGTTCGGTTTGCTTCCCTGGATTATGAATATTTTCAGGAGTGTAAATCCAAAACAATTACAAGGAAACTTGTACATCATATTTTTTCTTTTCATTATACAGCATAATTAGTTAGTTAAAATGACTGAAATATGTTTCTGCTGCATAGAATATGTACAGTTGCATATGCAACCTGCAATATTCTGCTCTGCACCTTCATTCAGGGTCTTTCTACAACTGTGGTCTGATGCAAACTGAGTTTATGTACGGGTAGCTTATATATTTATTTTACTGTGATTTAAGATACAAAAGGAACGTGAAAAGGAGATATTGAAACCTGATATGGCTAGAAAACTTACTTTGTCTCCGACCTCAAGCTTGACCTTTGTTCCAGGATGAAATAGAGCTCTATACACTAAATTAGGTCAAAGTACATATGTTTTAATACACCTTCATCTATGTATTAAAAGAAATTAAATAAAAATAAGTTGATAATTGAGTTTTAGATAATATAGAAGTTAATGTGTCCTATGTCTTGCTATGGTTTATAAAAAAGATATTTTAAGCTGGTGAGAATATCTATAACTACTTAAAAGTTAAACCAAATATTGTCCTGTCATTTACTCCTTAAATTTAGGCACCTCCCATTTGTGTAGCAGATACTGTCCTTATATATATATATATTATTGAATGCATGTGTATGCACATGTACATGCACACACACACACACTATCAAGGAATTTTGTTTCAACTTTGCAAACATAGAAAAGTAGATGATAAAACAACAATGACATAAGATATATATATATATATATATATATATATATATATATATATATATATATGAGTGTTTATACACATAGTTTATACAATGCTCTCTACATTTTGATGTGATGCAGAAGGCATTTGGTTATCAGCCAGTTCTGTAAGTGCATCCCACGAGGATTTCCGAGTGGGAAGTGTACCATAGTTGGGGTCCATGGTCATCGGTGGGTGTGACGAGAATGATATTTCAGACCCTACCAGAGATGAGGGAGTGTATCTTGCTGATGTAGGGGTCACGCTTGGATTTAGTGGTGTCACTGTAGTAGTAACAAAAGGGCTATGTGTTGAGGTCGCATTGTTGCCTGCAAGGGGTTGAGATGTCACAGGGGCAATGGTAGTGGTTTGGGCTGTATAAGGCCCGGGTGTCAACGACAGTGACATCAGCTGTGCAGAAGGGGCAGTGAAACGAAGATTGGGTTCAAGTCTGGGGCCAGGTGTTGAGACCCCAGATTCTGAAGGTGGAGATGTGTGTGTGTTAGTGTCTGTGAGTTCGCAGAGTAGTTCCCATGGTGACTTTGTTGACTTCAATGTCTCAGTTGGTGGGGGTGGAGGAAGACCAGGGTCAGTAACGTTAGTGTTGTTGTTGTAGGCTATGGGTTGGAAGTAAGATTTTGACAAGGCTGGTGGAAGCTTAACAGACTGAGAAGAGTGATCTGCACCTCCATTTCCAACGTTTCTGGGGGGCACTGATTTCACTGTTGATTTGAGCAAGGGTTTAGCAAGGGGTACAGGATGCACATGCTGTTGTTGGTTCATTGCTGCCCCCCTATCTGTCTGTGTACTCTTCTGGCCACTGGTCTGTGTTGACATTGAAGACTTGTGTGATGAAGTAGACTTCTTTGGTGTTTGTCTCCCATGTGACAAAGATGAGGTCCCAACAGATTTCTTTCGTGTTCGACCAGTTGAGTAGCTGGGATCACTGGTTGAAGTCTCTGCAGCAGTTGGTGCAATGATGCTGCCCAGTGACTTGAATGCACGGGCATCCTGCCTTGACATAGGCTGGGTCTGGGCCCCAGAATTGCATAGTGTGAGGTCATCCTGAGCATACGAGTCAAGTGAATCAGCGACAGAGGGCCGGCGTTCTTTCTTGCCACGTCGACTGTACAATGAGCTCCTTGATGCAAAGAGCGACTGTCTGGAGGCAGAGCGACGCAGAGCTGTGAGGAGAGAAATAGAAATGGCACACAGTTATCAATCAGAAATCTGTGCATATGTATATACATACACACATATATATATATGTTAATATCAAACAGTGAGACTGAATGCTCAACACTGCATCAGTGGATAAATGTTTTCTATTCGTGGGGTGGCCCAGAATATCATTGGTTTTATGTTGGGAGAGATATCTCTCAACAATTATTCAAGTTTGTACTTTGGGATGTTGGAGTTCGTTTCCATCTTAGATGAACACCAACATCCCAAGGTACAGACTTAAATAATTGTTGAGCGATATCTCTCCCAACATGAAACCAACAGTAGTCTAGTCACCCCATGAATAAACTATCTCTCTATTTATCTACATATATATTATAAAACAGTTTGATTCAGTTCCATGTGACTTAAAGTTTCACAGGCCTCAAGCAGAAGCCCATCTCTTTTAGGTTTTAGATACTGAATTTAGTAACCTAAAGTCTGAAAGAGATGGGCTTCTGTTAGAGGCCTGCAAAACTAAGTTGTATAGAACTGAATCAAACTGTCTTAAATAATACATATAACTCCTACTAAATGTACTGAGTGTCCTTTTCTTTCATTTGTTTACTCACTGGTGTGTATTTTTTTTTGTATATATATATATATATATATATATATATATATATATATATATGTGTGTGTGTGTGTGTGTTTGTGTGTATTTATGTGTGCATGTGTGTGTCTGTATATACATAAATACACACTATATATACACTGTAGTCTGGATCAATATGAAATAACTAGTGAGACAAGGCTGCAGAAGGTGGAATAATTATGTTGTTAAATACAGTTAATAGGATGAACAGTTTGCTACCTCAAGTTTCACCAAATGAATTGCATAATAATCTTATTCTAAGGAATTCCTGTTTAACAAGGAAACATTTCAGTAATTCTCTACAGTGGAACTGTAAACTTGGTAGAATATTTTAACTCTACCTGTGTACAACAGGCTCACACTCAGTGAGACCATCTCACGCTCTGCTTGCCTTCTATACTTCTAATAGCATTGTAAAAACATAGCATTTCAAGAATATCAAGTATATATATATATATATATATATATATATATAGTTTGGGTATATAGCCCAGATTACAGAATTCTGAGATATCATGTTGAACATGTACTATAAAAGACATCCTACATAACACATGAAAATTAATCATTAGTTGCCTGAATGGTTACGGTATTACACAAGATTGATTATGTTGAATAGTGATGAAACAATTGTAAATGAAGAATTAAAATGATTTGCTAGAGCCAGTCTTTGTTATTAGTCATTTCATACACACACACACACTTTGGGTTGTCACATGAATTCCTTTGTTTTTTTCCCATTTATTTTAATTCTTTTCAATGTTATTTGAATTAACATGAAAAATATCTTTATGTGCTATGTTTTATTTTGCTTTTGTTTTTGAAATCTTAATAAATTTTACCGATTTTCAAATATATGACAAAGGAGTACCATATATAAAAAACAAATTTATCTGATAACCCAATACACACACATATAGAGAGATACATTATATATACATACATATATATTTACACATATATATATATATATACATAAATATATATACATATACATACATATATATTTACACATATATATACACACACATATATATATACATAAATATATATACATATACATACATATATATATGTATATATATTTATTTATACATTTAAAATAAAGTCATATGACTTCAGGAAATCTAGTTTACTCACGTGGTAAGCTCTCCAGGTCGTCGGCCCTTGAAGACCTCACACCCATAACACTGAGTGGGGTATCGGCCCTCTGTTCATCATCATACACAGACCCTTCTTCAGCTTCTGACACAAGACGTCGGCCTTTTGTAGTGATACGAGGGGACTTTGGTCCTCGCTTGCGTAAGCTGCTAAGTCCTGCATCTTTGTTGCGAGATGCAGATCCTTGCTGTTGCTGGGCCTGGTGCTTTGATTTGCTTGCGGGACTGCGATGTCGATTGGGTCGGAGGGAGTGGACTGTGCTAGTACTAGAATTTGTACTTCTTATGAAAGGAGGAGGGTCATCATTTGTGAGATCAGTTCGGTCAAAGTCTTCAATCTCAACATCTGCTTTCGGTTTACTTGCCTGAATTTTGATTGGGACAACCTCTGTTGCCAACCCCCCAACCACATCTGGCTTCAGAACCTGGATTCCAGGATCACCGTCTTCATCTCGTACCTGACCCCCATGAAGCAGTTCCCTCTCCAATAGGTTGATGTCATCGGAGGTTGCAGACGTGCGTACAGGCACACGCCGTATTCCTGCATGGGTTGAGTTCATGGTTCGCATCTTGGGCACCGGTGCCGAGATGACTGGTAGTGGTGGTGGTGGAGTGGGAGGTGTGTCATCATTGCCACCACTCCCACCTCCACCATTGTTGGTGCTGGAGAGACGATGGGCTCGCTTCTCTGCCTCATTCTCTGTTGATTGATACGATGCCTGGAACTTCAGGTTACTCTGCAGAGCTTCAATCATAGGGGACCGAGGCTCATCTCCACTTCCTCCACCCCGGCTTTTGTTTGATGTATCAAAACTGAATTCACTTGATTTTGTTGGAGTCGTTGCAAAAGCATCAACGACCAATGGCTTCTCACCATTCCTGACCCCAAGCCCATCTCTGTTCTTCTCTTCCTTGCTGTCGCTGAACTTTTCGACAACATCGGTATAGCGCAGTGAAGGACTCATGCCAACCCCACCCACAGGGCTTCCATTCTTCTCCATGTTGTTGATATAGCACTTATCCATGTCGGAGGAGTCGCCATCTCGGAGGACCGGATCAGCGTGACCCCCTCTCAGATAGCTGTTCCGCTGGTAGCAACAGATGCCAATGACAGCCAGGAGGAGGATCAGCAGAATGACTCCACACACAGACCCAACAATGACGCCAATCAGGGCAGGGTTTGAAACCGAATCATCTCTTGGTCCTGGGTCATCTGTAAGAGAAGAAGAATTAGAAGACAATCATGTCTGGGTGAAATTTGGGGCAAACCAACATATTTTTTACTTCCTGTTTGTTCAAGTCATTAGACTGCAGTCATGCTGGAGCATCACCTTGAAGAATTTTTAGTTGAATGAATCAATTCCAGAACTTATTTTCTTTTTAAACCTGGTACTTATTCTACTGGGTTTTTTTAGCCACACCACTAGGTTACGGGGATGTAAACACAGCAACACTGGTTGTCTAGCAGTAGTGATGGAGACTAAGACAGACACAAAAGATACATACACATATCTATCTAGACATACATATATGATGGACTTCTTCCAGTTCCTGTCTCCCAAATCTACTTAAAAAGCTTTAATCAGCTCAAGGCTTATAGTAGAAAGATACTTGCTCAACGTGCCACACAGTGGAATCGAACCTAGAACCATGTGGTTATGAAGCAAGCTTCTTACTATGCAGTCATGCCTGTGAGGTGGATGATGATGATGATGATGAGTAATCCACTCCAACAGATTCAAATGCCATATATGCTAGTTGCATTTGCATGTGTCACAGGAAAGCAATTTCTCCCTTTTACATCAAGGAGTGTGTATGTGTGTGTGTTTATAATACAGTCTTGCTGGCGAGACATTTGTCAAAACACTACTATCGCAGAATTCCTTGCTCCAATATGAGTGTTTTGAACATGTTGTAAATGAGAGAAGCTGTCCTTTTGTGACCTACACACTAGCAACCAGCATATTTTGCATTTGGGTCTGCTGGAGCATATTAAGAATAAATATGTAAGATTAGGTTGAGGCATGGCTGTGTAGTAAGAAGCCTGTTTGAGTGGATTTGGTAGACAGAAACTGAAAGAAATTCATTGTGCGCGTGTGTGTGTGTGTCTGTGTTTGTTGCCCACCACTGCTTGACAACTGGTGTTGGTATGTTTATGTCCCTGTAACAGTGGTTCAGCAAAAGAGACCAATAGAATAAGTACTAGGCTTTAAAAAAAGTACTGGGGGTCGATTCATTGTAAAGTCCTGGTAAAAATGAACAAAACACAGGAAAAAAAGCTGCAGCTTATTCTGTCCATTAGTTTGCCTGCAATTATTACTCAAGCAGTATATGCAACTATTATTTTTGTTAAGCAAGCATTATTTTTGACAGAATAATGTGAATGCTAAAGAGTTACCAACAAGCAGTTTTATCAAGATCTACCCAAAGTGACTGAGAAGATACAGCAGAGAAGAATGAGAATTGTTGGTCATTGCATTAGGCACCCTGAAGAACCTCTGTGTCAACTGGTTTTATGGCCGTCAATTGAAGGAAGAATCAACAGGGGAAGAAGACGTCTAACCTATATGGACAACTTGCTTCTGGACAGTGGAATGGCAAATGTTGATGAATTAAAAATATACAGGGGCAGGGGACGGGCATGATGGATGGTGTGCTCACAGGCAATCATTGAAGCATCTGGGAGGACAACCAAACTAAACTATTTGCATATGGGGCATCTACTGCAGTGCTCCACACAATGGTGAAAAGCACATAGAAACATTAAACTTTTTTTTTTTTTTTTCCATATAGAAACATATAGACGCAGGTGTGGCTGTGTGATAAGAATGGGCACAGGTGTGACTGTGATAAGAACCACATGGCTCTGGGTTCAGTCCAACTGCGTGGCACCTTGGGGAAGTGTCTTTTACCTTACCTCAGATCGACCAAAGCCTTGTGAGTGAATTTGGTAGGTGGAAACTGAATGAAGCCTATTATGTATATACATGTGTATGTGTGTTACTGTCTGTGTTTATACCCCACCACTGCTTGACAACCAGAACTTAATAGAGTAAAAGGTGGACTTAAGAATTACATGGGTATTGTGTTCGTACTAATTTTTAATGTGTAATTGTTCTAGGAGTCATGTCTATTTAAAACACAATTAACAGGTAACAGTTAAGTGATGATATATATAACATAGAAAGATAGGTAACTTTCTCAATATAGATTAGTGTAAATGAGCTAGTTTTAAACTCCATATAAGAAGTAAGAATCAAGTGGGGTTGAAAATCCAAATAAGGGAGAACAGAATTTTTAAATACAGGAAACTGAAATTTATATTTGACCGTTAATAATCATTTCAGCTTTTTTTATAAATTAGAAAAAAATGTTTAAGAGCCCTCATAAATGGTTAGTGGTATATAAACTTT
>NC_069009.1:8746911-8747364 GCF_001194135.2 Octopus bimaculoides
GATACTAATAGGTGGTTAATATGACAATATAAGAAACGTATAAAAATTATAAGGGAAATAAATATATGAAGATTAGTGGGTATTTTACTTAGAATGTTCGCTGCTAAAACTATAAAACATCTATGGAATGGTATATAGAAAAAATATATCGAAAAGATTAGAGAATAATTTTAGAGAAAGTAAAAATTATTGAAATTTTACTAGTATAGGGCAGATAATAAATAAGGGTTAAAATGGTCTTGTTTATATTAGCTAGGAGATTGGAAAAAATTTAAATATTCACATTATATGGGTACTTTTACAAGTTTTAATTACAAAATAAATTTAATATCATATATACACAGTAAAATACATGTATACATGCATATATATACATATATGGATACACACACACACACACACACACATACATACATACATATATATATATATATATATATATATATATATATA
>NC_069009.1:8748967-8773365 GCF_001194135.2 Octopus bimaculoides
ATGGTTAGTGAGAGCTGTACAAGCCATGTACAGGGACGCTGTCAGTAAGGTGAGGGTTGGCAACGAGTACAGTGAAGAATTCCAGGTAGGGGTCCACCAAGGATCAGTCCTCAGCTCCATCCTATTCATCATAGTCCTCCAGGCAATAACAGAGGAACTCAAGACAGGATGCCCCTGGGAGTTTCTCTATGCTGACGACCTTACTCTAATTGCTGAGTCACTATCAGAACTAGAGAAATTTCAGGTGTGGAAGCAAGGTCTAGAATTGAAGGGCCTTAGAGTCAATCTAGCAAAAACCAAAGTCTTAATAAGAAGGAAGGTAGATAAACCACAAATCTCTTAAGGTAAATGGCCCTCCGCAATCTGCAGAAAAGGTATAGGTAGAAACTCCATAAGATGTACCCAGTGAAAGCTGTGGACACATAAGAGGTGCAGCAATATCAAAGGAAGGCTAACTGGGAAGATAGTTTTTGTGTGTAGCAAACACTTGGGTAATAAACACTGAAAATGTGCAGAAAACAGCTTCCATCACATTCCAGGGGAAAAAACTACAAGTAGTTGATAGCTTCTGTTACCTAGGTGACCAAGTCAGTAACTGGGGTGGATGCTCTGAGAGTGTGGCTGCTGGAATAAGAATAGCCTGGGCAAAGTTCAGAGAGCTCCTACCTCTGCTGGTGACAAAGTGCCTTTCGCTCAGAGTAAAAGGTAGATTGTATGACGCATGTGTGCGAACAGCCATGCTACGTGGCAGTAAAACATGGGCCATGACTGCTGAGGACAGATATAAGCTTGCAAGGAATGAAACTAGTATGCTCCGCTGGATGTGTAATGTCAGTGTGCATACTCGACAGAGTGTAAGTACCTTGAGAGAAAAGTTGAACCTAAGAAGCATCAGATGTGGTGTGCAGAGAGACGATATGCTGGTATGGTCATGTGTCGCGTATGGATGAGGACAGCTGTGTGAAAGTGCATAAGAGGGAAGCTGTTGAAGAGGTAGACCCAGGAAGGCCTGGTATGAGGTGGTGAAGCACAATCTTCAAATGTTGGGCATCACCGATGCGAAGACAAGATATGCTGTGCTTTAGAGACTGTAACCATGGCCTATGCCAGTGCAGCATAACCATCCCATTTAAGAGGACCCTTCAATCATTGGGCAATAAACTGCACTTGTGAAGACCTGTTGAAGTAAGTGAAGTCGTTGTCATGACTGATGACAGTATCGCCTGAGTGGCATCGATGCCGGTGGCACGTAAAAAGTACCATTCGAGTGTGATTGTTGCCAGTGCCACCTGACTGGCTCCCATGCTGGTGGCATGTAAAAAGCACCATTTGAATGTGGTCGATGCCAGTGCTGCCTGACTGGCCTTTGTGCTGGTGGCATGTAAAAACCACCTACTACACTCTCGGAGTGGTTGGCATTAGGAAGGGCATCCAGCTGTAGAAACACTGTCAGATCGAATTGGAGACTGGTACAGCCTTTTGGCTTGCCAGCTCTCAGTGAAACCATCCAGCTCATGCCAGCATGGAAAGTGGATGTTAAACGACGACGACAACAATGATGATGCGTACATGGGTACAGGTGTATAAGAATGTCTCTTTGTTACCGTCGTCTATAGGGTGCATGTGTATTATATGTTTCGGTGTCTGATTACTTGTTTGTCCATAATTGTCAGTGTACACATTGTATATGGATATATACACTAGTATATACACGTAATTGTTGTTTTACCAGTTCAAAAATCGTGGTTTTTTTATATATGCATATATAGTTGTACCAGTATCTACATGCACAAACCTTTATATGTATAACTATACATGACACAACAAAAATTTTGTTTTGAGTAGGCATATACATATAATGTGAATATTTTTAATTGTTCCAATCTCCTAGCAAATATAAACTAGACCATTTTTCCCCTTATTTCAATAATTTTTATTCTCTAATCTTTTCGATATATTTTTTTCTATATACCATTCCATAGATGTTTTATAGTTTTAGCAGCGAACATTCTAAGTAAAATACCCCCTAATCTTCATATATTTATTTCCCTTATAATTTTTATACGTTTCTTATATTGTCATATTAACCACCTATTAGTATCTAATTTTTACTACTTTAACTATTTAAATTATCTCCTTCTATATTTCTGACATATTATTTACATAAACAAAGTTTATATACCACTAACCATTTATGAGGGCTCTTAAACATTTTTTCTAATTTATAAAAAAGCTGAAATGATTATTAACGGTCAAATATAAATTTCAGTTTCCTGTATTTAAAAATTCTGTTCTCCCTTATTTGGGTTTTCAACCCCACTTGATTCTTACTTCTTATATGGAGTTTAAAACTAGTTCATTTACACTAATCTATATTGAGAAAGTTACCTATCTTTCCATGTTATATATATCATCACTTAACTGTTACCTGTTAATTGTGTTTTAAATAGACATGACTCCTAGAACAATTACACATTAAAAATTAGTACGGACACAATACCCATGTAAATCTGAAGTCCACCTTTTTCTTTATTAAGTTCTTATTTTTTGTTATTGTGCTACCGATGAGTACTCTTTGACAACTCGGGTTCTTAGAATGAATTTATTGTCTTTCTGTACGAAATGATTGTCTAGCGAATTGAATAAATATTTTATCCCATATTAACATCTCCTCCATTTATGCAAAATATAATAGAATTTGTTGAACTTTGTTCTGTAACTTAAATGATATACTTAATATACTTATAAAACTTTTCATATCTACACCATTTTAAACCAGCAAATCCAAAGTAAAGTATGAAGAATCAATGTTAGAAATCTTTTGCAAACTACTCCAATTAAAGGATGAATCTTCATTCAACCGTTTTTTCATAATATATATATATATATATATATATATATATATACAGTAGATCCTGCTTTATAAATCCACTGATAATAAATCCACCCACTTAATATATCCAAAATGTGTTGGGGCAGTTTTTACACATAAAATCTCTCATTTAATAAATCCAATTGTCACTGCTCCTTCCTAAAGTTTCAACAAGTGGCAGCGAATGAATGAAGCGCTTCTTTTTTTCGCCCTTAAATACTGACAGGTAGGCTCCAGCAGCCATAGCCAAAAATTGATCAATAAATAGGTAGAGTCTATCACACAAACCTGTCATTCAAGCGAAAAAGTAGGCTCCGAAACAGCTTTTGTCAAAATTACATGCCCTTCTCATTCATTGGATGATGGTGTTTACCACGTGACAGCTGGTTGGTTGTGGTTGCTGGAGCCTACTGGTCAGTATTTAAGGGCGAAAGAAACACGTCATTCATCATTCGTGCAGAGAGGCAGACATACACACAAGTTGTTCAAAACATTCAAAATGAAAAGAGAGAGGTAGGATAAATCCATGGCAGTAAAGATTCAATTGTTAAAACGTTACAAAGCTCAGCGGGAAACAGCACAGAGTTTGGGAATTTCAAGAAGTCTCATCCAGAATTTCCTAAAGAATGAGGATGACCTTCATTCCAAAGAACATGATGGCTGTTCATCAAAGAGAAAGCGCCAACAAGAGGGAAATAACCAACAAATAGACTGTACTCTCTAAGACTGGTTTCAATTTATTTGCATGTGAAATGTCCCTGTCAATGGCCCGATCCTAATGCACAAAGTCAACACCATTGCTCAAGCTGCTGGACATGATTTTAAGGTTGGTTTTGCTGTTGGCAGAAAAGATATAGAATCTCTTTTACGGTTCTAAAAGGTAAGCGTTGTCGTTCACTAGTTGACATTTTTCTCTTTAGAGAACACAAACTAAACATTTGATACTTTGCAGGTGATGCAGCTGAAGCTGACATCAACGGAGCCCATCAATTTCATGAGACAACCATGCAGCTTCTGTTGAAATCATATCAGCCACAGGACATCTACAATGCTGATGCAACTGGGATCCACTTTTGTGTATTACCAGGAAATACATATATCAACGAGAGTTGCAAGAAGATTGTGAGAGGCTTTAAGATGGCAAAGGACTGTGTGACCTTGATTGTGGCTTGCAAACATGAATGGAGACAAAGAAGACTTGCTCTTAATCAGAAAGGATGGTTGACCAAGATGCTTCAAAAATGTCAAAACTTTTCCAATTTAGTATAACTTTTCAACCAACGCTTGGATGACAGAAAAAAAATCTATGGGAGATGGCTCAGATCTTGGGATCATCATTTGCAGGAATCTAGAAGACAAATGGTGATCCTACTTGACAATTGCTCTTCTCCTGTAGTCATCGACGATCTCAAGAATATCACTATAAAATTTCTTCCACCCAACACAATGTCAGTGCTGCAGCCCTGTGACACGGGGATAATCAACACCTTGAAAGCCTATTTCAGACATAAAATGTGTGAGAAGATCATTGATGAGATCGAAGACACTGAACGTGACATTTTTGCCCAAGAAGTTGCAAAGTGGATCACCATTTTGGATGCTATGTACATGTTAAGCGTAGCTTGGAAGAAGGTCTCTAGCCAGACAATCAAATATTGTTGGATCAAAGATGGTTTTGTTTCGGCTGAAGAATCAAATGAAGTCATAGATGTTAATGAAGATTTGATCCTGCCTTTACCGCCAACTGGATTGACCAAAAAGCATTTCAAGAACTTGTTGTCCGTAGATGATGGAGCTGTTGTTGCTCCAGAGATCATCATTGAAGAAGAAAAACTAGATGAGATCATTCATGACATTCAGCAATCTGAGAAGAAAACCGAAGGAGATGAAGATTCTGACTTTGATGTTGATGAAGAGTTCCGGAGCCTCAAACACCAGCTGAAATGAGACACTCTCTAACTCAATTAGAAAGTGGCCTCGAAAGTTTTGATTTCAGTGACATGAATCTTTTTATAACTTTTAAGGAAAAAAAATCAATGCAGAGTTGCGATCAATGTGTCCAGCAAAGTAAACCACACTTGACAAATTTTTCATTCAATGATACTGTATATAATGTTTCTATTTGTGTAATTGCATACGTATGTATTTTAATAAATACACAAGTTTAATCAATTGGAGAATTTTGTTCCCTCCGTTAATAAATCCCAAATAGGCAGTCCCAAGATGGGTTTATAAAGCAGGGTCCACTGTATATATATATATATATATATATATATATATATGCTAACTTATATACATGTATACACACACAATCATACATATATGTTATACACACATACACTCACACATATACACATGCAATTACAAATACGACTTGAAAGGAAGATAAGTGAAGAGACATACTGCTTTGATATGTGGTTAATAAAATGGTTCCACCATAGTTTACAGCGTGCAAGGGTCGGCTGAGTTCAATGTCCACTTCTCGTGTTGAGAGCTTGGCATCATTTAGCTTAGCATTACACCGATAATTGTTCTGAAATCACAACAATAATAATAATAGTAATAGTTCTTTCTACTAAAGGCACTAGTCAATTACATCGACCCCCACTATTTCACTGATACTTAATTTATCAACCCTGGCAGAATTTGAACTCAGAATGTGAAGATGGATGAAATGGCGCTGAGCTAATGAATCTGCCAGCTTGCTGTCTTAATAATGATAAAAAGAATAGACAATCTGAAGACCGCAATGCAATTTGTAGTGCAGATTGTTTATTTAATGGATCGAGCAATATTTCAACAGATTGTCTATCTTCTTTGGGTTGAAAATGTAAATAGAGAAAAAACAGAAAAACACAGAAATTCAAAATATAAACGAGGAAATCCTGCATTCCTTTTTAGATAAAATGACATCAGTTTTCACTTTCATAACAGGTAACAATAATAATAATAATAAAAATGGTTTTAAATTTTGGTACAAAGCAGCAATTTCAGGGAGGGGTTAAGTTGATTACATTGACCCCAGCGTTCAACTGGTTCTTATTTTATCAACCCTGAAAGGATGAAAGGCAAAGTTAACCTCGATGGAATTTGAATGCAGAAGATAAGGATGGATGAAATGCCACTAAGCATTTTGTCCAGCACGCTAACAGTTTAGCCAGCTCACAACCTTAAATAATAATAATAATAATAATAATAATGATGATGATGGACTCTTTTGTCAAAGACAACATATGAGTGTTCAACTTTTGCTGAATGACCTGCACAAATGATTTGTTGATAGTGATTAAACGTATGCACCATACATTAGCTCACTCGCTCTATCAAATGGACATTGCCTGAACCGGTGCATGGTGTACCATGAATCAAGTGTGAAAGTAGAGCAACACGAAATGAGATGTTTTGCTCAAGAACACAATACACCACACAGGTAGAACCTAAAAACCACAATCTTGTGGTTGTGAGTGCAACACCCTAACCGCTAAGTCATGCACCCTCATGAATAATAATAATAATAATCCTTTTTACTATAGGCACAAGGCCTGAAATTTTGGGGCAGGGGGCTAGTCAATTACACCAACCCCAGTGCTTGGCTGGTATTTATTTCATCGACCCCAAAAGAGTGAAAGGCAAAGTCAACCTTGGCAGAATTTGAACTCAGACACAAAGACACACACACATATATATGTTAGGCTTCTTTCAGTTTCCCTCTACCAAATCCACTCACAAGGCTTTGGTTAGCCTCAGGCTACAGTAAAAGACGCTTGCCCAAGGTGTCACACAGTGGGACTGAACCCAGAACCATGTGGTTGGGAAGCAAGGTCCTTACCACATACCTAAGCTTGCACCTTTATACATTTAGTACCATGCAAAAGTCTTCGGCACATTAAACTATTGTGAATTTCTACTACTTGCCAACTTATAAGTGGATGTTTCGCTTTCTAATAAGCAAGAAACAATCCCTGTTACATGACGAAAACAGTGAAGTTTGGGGGTAAGAGTCTGATGCTTTGGTAGAAATTTACAATAGTTTAAAATGGCCAAAGACCTTTGCACAGTACTGTTTATATACAAAAAGTGATGGTAACTTGAATGAAGGTGAGATTTTTCAACATGACGGAGCTCCAAGCCATGGATCTCATGCAACACAACAGAGTATTGAATGATTGGCCAGCTCAGACTTAAATATCGAGCAAATATGGACAGGACTCAAAGAGAAGAGTTTCTCAGAAGAATCCACACACTCCTTGAAGAGTTGTGAGAGCTCAGCCACAGAGAATGGCATCTCATACCTGTGAAGTATGCATCTCTTCCCAGGTGCATTGAAGCAATTATTCAAGTTAAGGAAAGCCACATTATTAACAATAACTTCTTGAAATGAACATTATGTAATAAATTTTCATTATAGACATTTTTCTCTTTTAAAACACTGTATCTTGATTGGTTTATGTGAGGTGACCAAAAACTTTTGCATGGTCATTTTTGGTGCTTGTCTTGCATCCTCCTCTCTCATGCAGAACCCCGACTACAAAATATAATGATTAGGTATGGAAATGACTCAAACACGGTCAATGTGTCATCTGTAAAAAATGCAATGAAAAACATCCACTTATAAGTTGGCAATTACTAGAAATTTACGATAGTTTAAAATGGCCAAAGACTTTTGCACGGTACTGTGTGTGTGTGTATATATATATATATATATATATATATATATACACACACACACACACACACACACACACACACACACACACACACACACACACACACACACACAGAGTACCGTGCAAAAGTCTTTAGCATGGAAAGCGGACGTTAAACGATGATGATGATGATGATGATACCAGGCTGAGTAAAATGTAAGCAATGTTTTGAAAGATGAAATTCATCACAATATATTTCAACAATGCAGAAATTTTATTCATCAAAGTAAGTACCTTTACAATGAACACATTTTTGCCAATGAGTTACAAGTTTGTTTATTCCAGTAACATAAAAATCTGGAGTTCTGCAGCTGACGAACTCTTTGAATGTAGTTTGAGTCTGATTTTTGAACTCCTTCTCTTGCAGGAATTCAAAGGTACTCGAAAAAGTGGTAGTCGGTAGGAGAAAGTTCTGGAGCATCATTAATGAAACGTGTGGTCAAGCATTGTCATGAAGTATGATTGACCCCCTTCTGTTGACCAGTCTGGGACGGAGGAGTAGCAGTTTTACGTTCACTTTGGCAATTTCATGGCAATATGTTTCTGCAGTAGTGGTTTACCTGGGTTTTAAGAAGTTATAGTTATTAAGCAGTACACCATCAAACAGTCACCATAACCTTCTTTTTGAAGAGCTTGGGTTTAGGGAAGGTTTTTAGTGCTTCATTTTGGTCCAACCACTGTGGAGAATGTTTTTTTTTTTATTATTGTACAGAATTCACTTTCCATCGTAAGTTACAATACAGTCGAGAACTGGATCAGTCTGGTTATGGAAAAGTGATGAGCAAATTTCATATCCATGCGTTTTCTGATTTTCATTCAAATTGTGTGGTACCCATTTGTCCAGCTTTTTTGATTTTCTGACTGCATGCAAATGGTTGCAGGAAGTTTTCTGGCTAACTTGAAGCTTTTTTCCCAGTTCTTGAGTGGTTTTACGTCGATCTTTCTCAACGACGGTCTTTAATTGACTGTCATCAATGACAGATGGGCATCCACTATGCTCATGATCTCCACTGTGAAACCATTTAAACCATTTTCAAGCTGACCACTCACTGGTCATTTCTTCACCAAACATTTCGTTGATATTCAGTTTCAGCTGCTTTACATCCTTTTCTGAAGTTGAATAGCAAAATTGCTCGAATATTGCACTTTGAGAGTTCCATTTCAGATGAATGCAACAACAGTGAAATAAATATCAAAGTTAATTTATTGATGCATTTAGGCAAGTCTATGTCTGTATTATCAGACAATTGCAAAAAATGTTGAAAAAAAATTTTAAACTCTTCAAGAATCCAGTATAAATTCTTCATGGTTCAAAACATTGCTTACTTTTTACTCAACCTGATATATTATATATATATATATATATATTTCCATCTACCAAATTCACTCACATGAAATTAGTCAACCTGGGACTGTATACTAGAACTGAACTCAAAACCACTTGGATGCAAAGCAAGCTTTTCATCCGCACAGCTCAGCCTGCACATTTAAAATACTTGACCACCACATATTCTGAGGTGGTCAAGGTGACAACATCATTAAAACTCAAGCAAACTGGCTCAAGATTGACCTAGGGCTAAACAGCGACAATCTCCCTCCATTGTTAAACTCACCAGATTCACTTTAAAAGATATTCCACAATCACGAATTTCAAATGCCTTGTACTCGATTCTGAGTAGCTCCTTGTCACTCTCTGTCCGGAAGCGCAAAGCACACTTTGTAAGAAGGCTTTTGGATGCACCAGGTTTTTTAAGATGAATGGTGATAGTCACTCCAGACGGAATGTCTATGTAGCCCGTCAGAGAACACACGCTGTAGTCATCCATGAAATCTGAAAATATTAATGAGGAGATTAACAAAGCATTTCATTTGGTAGCAGAGAACAACAACTACAAAACAGTCATCACATAGTATACTGTACAGTACATTACTTAGGGATAAACATACAAACATATATCAACTGGCACTCTGTTGGCCATTATAATGAGGGTTCCAGTTGATCTGGGGCCATGTTAGGACACACAAAAACTGGCATTCCATCAGTTCCAATGACAAGGGATCCAGTTGATCCAACCAACAGAATAGTCTGCTCATAAAATGTGCAAGTGGATGAGCACTCTGCAGACACACATACCCTTAATGTAGTTCCCAGTGAGATTCAGCATGACACAGAATGTAATAAGAGTGGCGCTTTGAAATATAAGTACAACTTATTTTTTGACAGGCTGGTGGACTGGGCCAATGTGAAATAAAGTATCTTGCTCAAGAATACAACATACCACCAGGGATTGAACTCATGACCTTACAATCACAAGCTGAAATCCCTAACCACTAGGTGCCTTCTAAATTCAAACCTACTGCTTCAAATATCCAAATCAAATGTTGTAAAATATCTGCTTCAACTTGGTTATGTCAACAGGCTTGAAGTTTGGGTCCCACATCGATTTGAACTCAGAAGATAAAGTAAGATCAAATATTGCTAAGCATTTTGCCCGGTGTGCTAATGATTCTGCCTTGATCCAAACAATTATTGATACACTACAAAGCTCAGGTGAGGCCCAACAAAGGATTATTGTGCTTACTTATAGAACTAGATCACATCCAGAAAAGAGTCCTCTGACTGACTGCCGTGATGTCCCTCACAGACACACTCATTCTTTCGCCTACAATGACACTGGCACCCATGTTGAGTGTAAAGATTAACTTTCAGTATTAATATTGCTTCTGCCATTAATAATTAATTTCTAATAAGCCTGCTGGCTATTTGTGCTGTATCGTAGCAGTGAGATTTAATTGTCATGCAGTGATCAGTGCTTCCCACTGATGAGTTCCAATAGAATGTGGTATGGGAATTCTAGTGACCATGAGGGACAAATTTTGTCTGCTACAATTTATGTGCTTTTAAGCAGATCTTAAGGATCTTCCAAGGCTAATAATGCAGCATTCGGTGTTTTGACAAGGCATCTATTTATGTTAAGTTGGATATTAATTGGTATTAATATTGTTTCTGTTACAAATAATTAATTTTTAATAAGCCTGCTGGCTATTTGAAACACCAGCATCTGAAAAGTGAGATTTGACTGACATACAGTGACTGACATGTGGGAATACTGGTTCCATCACTAATAATTAACTGTCTCCACTCTGTTAATTGTACTGCTACTGTAATATCTTCTGTTCCTTGGAACTGACTCAATTCACGTCGCCTCCACTCAAGCACTAATGTCTCACTCATCTCTTCTCCTCCCCTTTCAGTGTCCAATCCCATACCAAACTACACTAAATCACTATCCATAGTCCTTCCTTCCAAGAATGCCATCCCTTCAGTAATCCCTTTCAAGAGGAACTTTATTGGCATCAAAATCTAGACAGCGTTTTGCAACCCTTTTTATGCCTATGGACCCCTTTGATTCCTCTTTTACTCAGATGGACCCTGATAACCATTCACTGTCTAAATAAATCCTATTATATTTTTATAATTAAATATTATTAGAAATTGTTTGACAATAATTATGAAGATATTTTGTGTATTGCAGGAATATAACCAATTCATTGCATCTAAACTTTAAAAACAAAATCTTCTATGGACCCCCCCGCCCACCAAGGGTCATATAAATCTTTGTTGAGAACTGCTGGTCTATAGTGATTGCAAATGTCAACAACATTAATTGCCACTACCAATAGCAACATCAGCAACACCATCCCTACCAACAAGAACAACATCACCACCACCACCACCACTTCTACCACTAACAACTTTTCCTCCTCCTCCGCCGCCGCCACCACCACCACTTCTACCACTAACAACTTTTCCTCCTCCTCCGCCGCCACCACCACCACCACGAACAACAACAGCAGTATCTCCACCCAAACTTACACTCAGTCTTAGTTGCAGCTGCACCTGGTCGTGCACACATCAAAACAGCAACAGCAATAATAATAATAAAAATAATCTTCCTTGTCATCATCATTTCTAGCAGCCAGGGGATGGGCCGAGCATGGCCACCCTGTTTACATCCAAGTACAACTCCTGGCCTCTGCTGTCGTTCCTTTTGATGTATTGTAGCTGGGGCAATCATGTCAGCATAGGGGACGTCCAACATCACTCTGGGCTATAGAGATGTGCTGAGACAGCAGGAAACCCTGTAATGATAAAAGGGAACAGAAGTTACAAGTTAAGAAAAACAAAAGTGACTGGTAGATGCTCCCTAAAAGGAGTTTGTAGGTATTTATTATGTAGGTCATAACTCTGGCCGTGTGAGTAAGATATTTGCCTCCCAACCACACTGCACCTTGGGCACGTGTCTTCTACTATAGACCCGGGTCAAGCAAGGCTTGCTGAGTGGATCTGGTAGATAGAAATTGATATATATAAAATTTTCAGGATCTGATAGAATCGTGTATTTAAATAGCAAAAGCACCAAGATAGAGTCAAGGGTAGTGCTCCAGTGCACAGACAATGGTTACTGACATTTACATATTTACATATTTACATATACATATACATATTTACAAAAGTAAACACAAATTTGTCATTCCAGTTATTCATACATTCACAAGTATTGACAGAATATGCACAAATAGATATATCTATAGACACACATTTCCAAACACAAATATAGATGAGACATCATGCATACATTCACAATATAAACCAATCATCTATACTTTCACATTACATCTGATTCCACTTATGCTCTATTTTTTTCCTCCAAGCATCTGTCCATCCCATTTTCTAGTGAGAATGTTACTACGTTCTACCCACCAAATTGATATCTGACCAGGTGACTGACTGGTTTCTGACCAAAAGGTAATTTACATCACAGAATTCCAAAGAACCTTGTTAGCTTGTCATTTATGGGACTCTGTCTATCGTTTTCTTTATTGTGAGGCTGAACATCTTGAGATCAGTCTCCACTACTTCGTCCCATACCTTCTTCACTCCCCTCTTCCACATGTTCCATCCACATTTAGCAATCGGCACTTCTTTATAAAACTGTTCTTATCTGTATGCTTTACATTGCCACAGTCTTCTCCCTTTCACACCACATCTGATTCCCCCTAGGCCTTATTCTTTCCTCAAAGCATCAGTCCATCCCATTTTCTGGCGAGAATGTAGTCAATATGGCTTGTGTACCCACAAGAAACCAGCCAGTCACCTGACAGATGATCAGGTAATTGACTGATTTCTTGAAGTTAGACCAGAAGGTAACTTACATCACGGGATTTCAAGAGCTTTGTTCACTCTTCATTTGTTGGACTCTAGCCTCTATGTACACCTTGGGATACATTGGGTTCCTGCTCAACATGTCTTTTGATGCCACCATTCATCATCAAGGTGAGGGCTTCATAACATCAGTCCTTTTGTTCATCTGCCAGGCCACATTGCAGAACATATGTAAAGATAAATATTGCTGTTGTATTTTCCCAGACTAGTTTAAGCTAAATTATCATATCACACACTCTAACTACCTTGATCACTTTAGTTTATCTTTTATTTGTTTCATTCATTAAACTGCAGCCATGCCTTGATGAACTTTTTAGTCAAATGAATTGAGCTCAGTACTTATTTTTTAAGTCTCTTTCTACCAAATCCACAGACAAGGCTTTGATCAACCTGAGGATACAGTAGAAGACATATGATGAAGATGCCATGCAGTAGAACTGAACCGGGAACCATGTGAGTGGGAACCTTCTTATCATGCAGCCACATCTGCACCTATTTACCCATTTCTCAGCCTAAAGTATGCACACACCCACTACATCACGACTGCCTACCTAAAAGAATTTCTATCTTTGTTTATGGCCAACAAGGAGTCCAGCTGAAGCTCCCCTCCATCTTACCTCTTACACACTTCCATTCTAACATTCCAACTATCTCACCAGACCTGCTTTTCATTGTCTCTACATTGATTATGTGTGTGTGTGTGTGTGTGTGTGTGTGTGTGTGCGCTATTGAGTAAAATATCTGACAGGCAGGCTGTCTACTAGTTTTAATATAAATGAGAGAACTTTGTAAATAGTGAAACAAGTCGGCAGCCATTATGATGCTGTTATCAATAACATATATTTACATTCTAAATGTATTCAGTGGCTTTCTTTCAAAAATTGTAGAATGCTTAATCACAGGATAAATATATCTAATATACACTTACACACATATACATACAATGTGTGTGTGTATACATATTTGAAAAAGGAAAAAAATGACTTCACTGGTAGTTTTAATCAATTTAACTTTTAACAATATTACAGTTTGGTTTGTAAATCTTAAGTTCTTTAACTTTGGTGGAGAGATTTTTTTGGAGAAAGTGCAGCAAGGTTTGTATGCATAATGCTTGGGACTTCAGAATGGTCTGCACATAACCATCTGTCATTTCTTCTGTTGACTTTTTGATCTTGGTCAAAGTTTTTCTCGTTTGAGCAAAACCAAATCAAATCTTCTGCTGGAATTTTTAGTTTGTTTAAGAGCCTTTTAGACCTGATGTAGTGATTTTCTTTTGCCTTTTCTGACATAAATTGACCTTTCTTCATCATACAAGACTTATATCTGATGTCTTCATGGACAACATTTCTGATTGTTCCTTCTGACACATGGAAACCTTTTGCAATTGACCTCATGGATTTTCTGGGAATGTAATTGATGGTCTGTTGAACTTGCTGGATACATTCAGTTGTTCTGATGAGTTCAGAGCATTTAGAATGCTTTTTACACTTTGATACTGGTTACTGTGCCATAAAAGTACACCAATAATGTGATGCAGAATGGTTGGTTGTCTAGTCAACTGCTGTCCCCCTCCACCCCTCGCCAGCCACCTAGTTGACTACCTTTTATCCGCAACAGCATATTTAACAATGTGAAACTAAGTACATTTAGTTTTGTATCATTACAACATCCCCCATTCACTTGAAGCAATTCACAGACTAATAAAACTGACAAATGAAAATAGGGTTTCTTCTCACTCAAAGAAAAAAATAAATAAACTGTTTTATTGCAAGAGCAATAAGCAACATGCACTTCAAATAACATGAACAGTTTTATGGTACAAAGTGTTTTTTAGTGTTCTGGTGTTTTCACTGTCCTGCCTGATCTTGGGATTCTTTTGTGGGTTGGTGTTGAGCACTTCTCATGTGTCTGACCATTATTTTGTGTTTCTGCATTGTTATCAGGAGGAGCATTGGTGATTTCTTTTCTTGAGTCAAGTTGAATAACATGTTTCATGGAGTTTGTAGGGTCTGTTAGATGGTTGCCTGTCTCTATATTGTTGGGCAATCTGGCAGGCATTTCCATCTGAATGGTCTGTTCATACTGTCTGTCTATGCCTATGCCAGTATCTCTCAGTTCCCTTCTGTTTCTCCACAAATCTCCATGGGTTGTTTTCACAATGTAAGACCTCAGTTCTTTACATTGTTTTGCTATTTCTCCAGGTATCCAATGTTTGTTGTTTATGTCAAGGACTCGTACAGCTTGTCCTTTGTGCAACAGAGGCAATTTCATCTTTGCATGATGGTCATATGCAGTTTTCATTTGTATTCAAGAAGTTTTCTCTGTCTTTGAGCTTCATGAGAGTAGCTCCAGCGTAATGGTACAAGTGTTGTGATTAGTCAACCCAATAGGATCTCAGCGGGTGATGGCATCTTTAAGTTTAATGGTGTGGCTCTTAGATTCAACAATGTATTGTTTACGTCTTCCTTGCTTATTTTTAGATTGTCTTTTGAATTGTCTGTACTTGTCTCTCTGTGGAGGCGCAATGGCCCAGTGGTTAGGGTAGCGGACTCGCGGTCATAGGATCGCGGTTTCGATTCCCAGACCGGGTGTTGTGAGTGTTTCTTGAGCGAAAACACCTAAAAGCTCCACGAGGCTCCGGCAGGGGATGGTGGCAAACCCTGTTGTACTCTTTCACCACAACTTTCTCTCACTCTTACTTCCTGTTTCTGTTGTGCCTGTAATTCAAAGGGCCAGCCTTGTCACACTGTGTCACGCTGAATATCCCCGAGAACTACGTTAAGGGTAGACGTGTCTGTGGAGTGCTCAGCCACTTGCACGTTAATTTCACGAGCAGGCTGTTCCGTTGATCGGATCAACTGGAACCCTCGCCGTCGTAAGCGACGGAGTGCCAACAACTTGTCTCTCTATGAATATGTTTGACTGGGAGTACCTTGGTGATGATGTAGTGTGTTGAATTCTCCATTTATGTGTCATTTGTTGAAATGGTTTACCAGTATATTGAGGACCATTGTTGCTAAAAATTTCATCAGGTCTTCAATTGTTATGAAACCAGGAGTTGAATCCATGATGTGATCACAATGTATTGTGATTAATTTCATTGCCTTACATGCTGGTAATCCGATGACTGGTGGTCCATCCACCTCTACCACACAGAATTTGGCATCATTGAATTCGCTGCCGTTTGAGTGAAGCTGAGAATATATTGCTTCAAAGCATTTGATTTCTTGGCCATAGTATGCCATCAGATGAATGTTTTTCTTTGGTTTTAGCATGACTGCAGTTCGTGTTGATTTGTACATCTGGCAATGTGTTGCCTGCTGCTCCTGTATCAGTCTATAATTTTATTTGTCGGACCTTTTCTTTCTGTGGACATTTGATAGCCAATGCTTCATTTTGCATGCTTGAAATTTGTATGCAGTGGTAGGAATAACAGTTCTCTTTGTCTGAGTCTGTATAAGCCTTGTAGCTTGATTCTATATCATGGAATTTTTCGTGTGCTTTTTCCAAAGCCATTTTTCTGTCTTGTTTGTTCTGTTGACGACAAAATTCTTTCCAGTGTCCCTTTTTGTTGCAGGAATCATTATATGCAGGGCACTTTCTTGGTGGGTACATTCGTCCACAATTTCCACATCAACACTCGACAGCATCTACATTGCTTAGTTCTGCACTTGCAAGTTGTTGTAGCTGACTTTTTGCTGCAAGAATGGCTTCATATTTTCTACCCTCTGTTAGGGCATCTTCAAGTTTGTAGTCTTTCTCTTTCCCAAGCAACTCCTTTTGGAAGGCTTCAATGAGAGGTGAAGCAATCAATAATTCAACGATCAGTTGTTCAAGATCTTTTTCTTCAAACTCACATTTTTTTTACTATTGTTCAGGCTCTTGTAACAAAGTTGTCAATTGTCTCATCATGCTACTGTCTCCATTCCATCAGTTTAAGGCGATGTACGCTGAAATTGATGTTTATCTTGACTTGTGTTTCGAACAATTCTCACAGTTTATTTGGGCTTTCCTTGTCAGCATCTGATAAGCCAGATTCATTCAAATGTTTGAATGCCTCTTAATATTTTTAAGGCTATTTTCCTTGGTTCTATAGTTTCTTCATCTTCATAATAGTACATGATGTTTGGTTTGAATATTTGCAGGGCTTCAGCTGCATTGTCTGTGTGCCATTGCATTTCAGGAATGCAAGCTGTCACTATATTATTGATGTTTTTCTTGTGCAATACAACACCGTATGATTTGGTTATTTTCTGTGGCATAACATGTACTATGTAGCCAATATGATAATAATAGTTTGTATATAAATTTGTAGCAATGCTTCCAGCTAAACATGTGTATTCTTCTTGTTCTTTTGTGTCACGTCGCGTTCAGTGATGATACTGGTACATTGGTAGCGTTGAACAATGTCTAATCTATACTATAATGGAGAAAGCTGCTTATTAATTAGGCATGTAACAATTACTAAAAGAAAGCAATTATTAAAGGGTTGACCATCTGGAAATATTTTTATAAATTCATCTTCTAAGAAATTTCCTATAATTTTGATTTCCCAAGTTTATTGAATTTTTAAAACTCCAATTTCATGCAAATTTAAATATTCATTGCGTCCAATTCATTACAAATTTAAATATTCATTGCATTCACTGCGAAGTATTCCATTTTAAGTTTTAATTCGCTATTAATGTATACATAATGTAAAAACATTATTTATTGAATGAAAATTTTTTTTAAATACACATATAATTATTGAACGCTGGATAGCTGTGAGAAGAGCCTAGAAAGTTGGGTAATTACTACTAGAAGACCAGAAGAAAAAAACAAAACAAAAAGTTACTGACAAGTATTCGAAAATTGTACCTTATTCACAGTTTCCAAACAACTTCAACAGTGACACACATACACATGCGCACAGATAAACATGCACACAAATGAAAGGCAATGAATGCGTATGTGTGTGTGTGCGTGTGTGTATCCATGTGTGCTTGCTGTTCACTGACAAAACTTCATGCTGCATCACTTTTGTGAAGTTTTGTCAGTCACAGTTTCAAAGTGACGAAAATATTTTGACACAAATCAAGTTTTAATGTTGAAGTGAAACTAATGGTATTTGTGTGTTCTTGAATGGTTTACAAACATTTTCCACGCTGCAACTGATATTGTTTCAGCACATGATCTCAGATCAAGTCACTTGCTATGCAAGTACATCTCCATAATTTTTTTAAATCACTGTGGATAAATGCCAGTAATGACCTTCTCAGGCTCTTCAATATTTTAATTTCTAAACAGAAACAACCGGGGGCAGGGAGTGGGGTTGCAAAAAATTCATAATTTCTCAAATTTTCTTTTTTATAGCTTATAAATGTATTTATGGGGATAAAGAAACGAGGAAGGTTGTCTTTGGATGTGCTAGAAACAACAGCCAACTCGCCCTTAAATCACTTTTCCCTCTGAAAATATTAACAATTTTTAAAAAATTTTTGTACCGGAAATGCTCTTCCCATGGTCTTGAAGTGCAAAAAAAAAAAAAATTGGCCAAAATAGGTCTGGAGTGGGATGATGAGGGAGTGGGGTGTAAAAGTTATGAGGGGGAAAATGTCAGATCATGTGATTTTTCTGAAACTCCTTCCTCGCAAAAATTCTTTCCCATAAATCCCTATATACACTGAAGCCACAATATCTAAGCGGTAGTTGTAGAAAATTTCATTAAAAAGTATCCATTTTTCTGGATGTTATGAGGCAACAAAGTCGGGGGCGTATACATCTGTAGCAATGTCCTTTTATTTATATGATTTTTTCATTTCATGTTTATTTCATTCATTGTCTGCAATGTTCTCTCTCTCTCTCTCTCTCTCACACACACACACACACTGCTAAGCTTGCAGATGGGCTGCTGAATTGAAATCTTTTATGTTGCTTTGAGGGGAAGATTAAACTTGACAAACTGCCTCTGTTGTTGGACTACCGTGATGTTTGTTTAAAAGATTATGACTGATAAAATAATGAAAGCAACATTTACTAAGCAAGTGAGCACTATTATACAAAGGAATAATTAGATGTAAAATATAAAAATGATTAGAAATGGGAATAAAATGCGAAAATATTATCAAGGGGCGAACAGAAAACTGCCCAGAGGGCAGTCCTTCTGCGTGTGATAATAATGTGCTGGTAATCCAATTAGCTCGATTCACATGCGAATTCTCTATGTTATAGTATTATAACATATATCATATTTTTGTGTCGACCGTGCGACGCGTTAAAAGGAGCCTGTTTCCATTCGTCACCATTCTCCTTTGGTTCGCACGGTTGTTCTCTACATATATATATATGTAAAAAGGTTGAATTAGATTTGTCCTTTAATTTGGAGGTTTCCAAACTAAGATTTCTAATATAGATTCTACTGGCGTAAGTTTGCAAATATGAAAATAAAACTTGTATATGGTGTGTTGTAAATTTATGGAAAGGAATCCCATAAAACTCAACAATTTTGTTAAAAATGGAGAAGAGATGTTAAAATATATAAGAGAATTTTAATTCATGCAGATGATCGTTTGGTACAGAGATATAAAAATCATGCAAATTCATGGTTGAATAGAAATAATTAAATTGAATTAAATTAATTATATATCACTGTATTCTTCAGTGTAAGAAGTATAAACAAATTTTTTACAAAGAACTTGAGAAAGGAAGTAGCAGAATAGGATCTAGGAGATTCATATTTATCCTTATGAGAAAAAAAGATGTGAGTCCAGTTAGGTATTGACTAAAACTAAACACTGTAATGGTCATTTGAAAATATAAGTGAAAGAGGTTTTAGAGACGTTCCCTTTACAGATGAGTAAGGAAATTAGAAATTCTAACTCCAAATAAGTCGTGTAGGATAAAGATTGTATAGAAATGTCCAATGGAAAGGCATGGCTATATTTGAATTAAGATATGACCTGACATTTAGAAACAATACTAAGTGTGGTGTATATTTTTAAATATTTTTATACATGAGAATGAAGTTAATCGAGAGGAGATTAGTGTATAAAGACTACTGGATTGTTAACATAAATAAGTGTTTGAGAGGTGAAAAAGGGTTAAAGAAAATAAGATGCGTAAAATGGATTTGTGTTTGAATAAGAATATTCATTTGTATGTATTAAATATAAGGTAGAAAAATAAGTAAAAACAGAAAAAAATAGTTCTTAATATTACAATTTAGATAGTAAATACTTGCTACGGCTATAAAGATGAAGAAAGAGCACTCAGAGAGTTATTTCATGTAGGAAAACTGCAAAATAACAATGTAGGGGTGATAAATGAGAAATAGAAAAAATATGTATTGATATGTAAGGCTATACAGTAACTATGTTTAAGTATAAATAAAAATATGCGGTAAGGAACTAGCTTGGCATAATGTGAGAGGGATATATAGTGTGGTATTAGGTTAGTAATTAATATTCAAGTAACAGAAGAGTATTGTGTATTATGAATATAAGAAAAGGTACAAGTATTGGGGTGCACATAAGTATACAAAATAATTTATATATATATAATGTCTGCACATTCGTATACATAGATATAGGAATTCTAGTTGTATCTTGATTAGGGTATACATAAAGGAAGGAACACTGTACAAAAATATACTCATACTGGTGCAAAGAGAGACAAAAGGCACATACATGTAGATATAAGTACACACACGCACATCTAAAAATAGTAGTATATATATGTGTGTGTGTATGCAAAACATACGTGTATGTGCACACGTTCATATTAAAATATACATATTAGTGGCAACATATAGTGAATAAACACACAATAATAATAATAATAATAATGATAGATATGCACACACAGATGACATATAAGGTCCATATCTAGATAATCACACATGGTTGTAGGCAAGTAGGACACCAAGAAGTACTATATATATTTGCTTATATCAGCAGATATAGTGTTAATTATAGGAATTTTTTTTTTTATTATAAAATAGATTCAATTTCTTATTGTTAAAAGAAGAGATTATCCTAAAGAGATTTGGAGAGACTGAAAGTTCAAATCTAATTTTTTTATTATTAAGTATTTTTGCATATTTAGAGTTTTTAAAGTTTTTATTAATTATAATTCTGATACATTATTTACATTTGACGGATATTTGTCCTCATCTTGTTTGTTGTTAACACACGTTTCGGCTGATATACCCTCCAGCCTTCATCAGGTGTCTTGGGGGAAATTTCGAACCTGGGTTTTCATTCCTAACGATGTTACTATTATTATATTATTATTATTATTATTACTATTATTAATCAGGTCGCTGCCGTGAATCGAACTCGGAATCTTGGGGTTAGTAGCCCGCGCTCTTAACCACTACGCCATATGCCTGTGGGGAATGAGAACCATATGCCCGTTAGGAATGAGAACCCAGGTTCGAAATTTCCCCAAGACACCTGATGAAGGCTGGAGGGTATATCAGCCGAAACGTTGTGTTAACAACAAACAAGATGAGGACAAATATCCGTCAAATGTAAATAATGTAAATAATGTAAATAATGTAAATAATTCCTCATCTCTTAAATATAGAACTGTATTATAATTCTAATCTAACAAAGTTAGATTTTAGATGTTTGGCAAAAGGTATTATGATCCAAGAAGTGTTATTGCTGTATATACATACATATATAAAACTCTTGGAGTGGTTGGCGTTGGGAAGGGCATCCAGCCATAGAAACCATGCCAAATCAGACTGGAATCTGGTGCAGCCTTCCCGCTTGCCAGCCCTGGTCAAACTGTCCAACCCATGCCAACATGGACAATGGATGTTAAATGACGATGATGAACAACAACAAATATATATATATATTGTTTGCTTTTATGTTTAGTTATAATAAAAGCAATTTTACATTAACCTGATGGCTTACGCTATACTTTTGTAGAGTACAAATTTATTACTCTTAAACAACAATGTTGTTGACAGTAACTTTGAAGTTTCCGCCAGCTAAGCCATTGTCAGCAGTCCAACAATAGCTTAGCTAGCCAAAACTTCAAATCATTCAACAACATTCTTGTTTAAGAATAATAGAAATACATACATATATATACATACACACACATATATATATATACATATATATACACACACACAAACAAAAATGAGGTAAGAAAAATATCTCAGAGTGGACAGTTGCATGTATGTGAATGTCAAACAAATGTAAGTACATTAAATGGTATATCAATTACCATGCAATGTAAGTTCTTGATTTATGTGTCATAATTATAAAATGGCAATTAAGACCAACACCACATGTGAAAGGAGAAATAATCTCAAGATTCAAGAATGTCTCCAAAATTGACATGCCACTAGGAAAAAAGACAGGCTTATTGTCTGAAGATAACAATCATGGACATGTGTTTCTGCTTCAATAGCCATCAACAGCATCACAATTGGCCAACCTTATCTCCAGTAGCCAAGGGACTTATATTAAAAAATAGTAGAATACATTATGCATTATTATTATAACTAGCAAGACCCGTCAATATTTCATGGAATAGTAAACCTATTGGGTTATTCCTGAAAACTTTATCCAAAAAGCCTGAAAGCATAGCTTGTGTTGTATCTGTATCAAAAGATAGTTGCTCATCTGCTATTTGTTGAAAAGTGAACGAAATTGGAATACAATGATTACTTAATGCACTTTATATACTTTATGCACAATTTTATAGACTTAATACACAGCTCTCATAAAATAAATATTCACTCTTATTTTTCCATTTTCCCCAAAAAGAGAAAAAATTACATTTTAAAATGTCACAAGTTCATATCTAGAAAACAAAAATTTTATTAAAAAAAGAATTTCATATGTAAAATATAGGGGTCACAATTCCATGGGGGTAGAAATTTAATGCAACATGGCATACTCTGAAAACCACATTGTTGGTAACTTATAAGCCAAGGTAATGGGTCAGAGCCAATACACATTTCAATTTGTGTACACCTTTCAATCCAATACTTCTTTGCAGACTATGTTCCTCATGTAAGTTCTCCCTCTTTATTTTCCACTTGTTTGTCAGTCTTGATAACTTTAACTCACACCAGATAATTTGCGAGCCCTTGAGAATGCAAGGAATATATATAAATATCAATAATAATAAAGAGTATGGAGACTTGTACATCAACAAAATTTATTTTGTATTTATGTACAGCATATTATAACGACCTACACATGTTTCTACTTTATTTTCTTTCTTGTTTCATGCTGTCTTTTCTGTTCCTCTCCAAGAAGGATTCAGCTGTGATCAGTGGTAAAGTCTGTTAGATCTAAAACTGCTCAAGATATGCCATGTGTCACAACTGTACTCCTGCAACCCAAGGAATTAAATGCAGTTCACAAGACAAGCACACGTGTGTGTATACATATAGGTATATAGGTATGGCTGTGGGATAAAAAGACTGGTTCCAACCACATGGCTCTGGCTTGTTCAGTCACACACACACACACAATGTGTGTGTGTGTGTGTGTGTGTTAGTATGAGTATGTCAATGTGTGTATGTCTTTGTGAATGTGTTTTACTCCCACCACTGCTTGACAACCAAGTGTTGGTTTGTTTATAGCTACATAACTTAGCAGTTCAGCAAAAGAGACTGGTAGGATACCAGGTTTAAAAATAAGTGTGTATACACACACACACACACAATTCCTGTTCCTTTGTCATTCTATTAATCATGTTCTGTACTTGCTTAACAATTTATTCTGAAGCAGCATATATACATTGAGCTCTAACATCAGGTTATTAGTATTGCTATGACTAAGTGAAATTATGAAATAAACAGAAAGGAGCAATTAGATGTGGAACACCATTCATCAGCTATAACAGCCAGAACCAATGTAGTTTCTGAACACTTGTGGCTGTGCCAATGATGGTAAGACATCACTGAAATACTGGATGTTATAACACACAAAATCTGAGAAAACAAAGGACAACAACTTATGAGTGAGATGGAAAATTAAGGACAAATATACTAATTCTATAATAGAATGACAGAGGCAGTATTAATACCAAAAGGTAAAATATTCACCACTTAAAAGTGGATGCTGTGTTAGAATACACAAATACTGCAATATCTACCAAGATAGAAAACTCTCATATAGTTATATGGTGCACAAAAGCACATCATAGCTATTACCAGTGGCAGACAATCACCACTACTTTAGCTGCCTGTTCAATGTTAAAAGATCAATTTTGTTTTTTGACTTGGCACAAAAGAATAGAACAACCATTAAGGAAGGTAGTGCAAATGGAAGAATAGAGATTTGAATCTTGGTGGCGTAGGAGGTAGATGAAAGAAGGTATGAGAAAGGGAAAGAAAATGTTAAAAATAGATGAGAAAAGAAAGTGAAAGAGTCAATGACAGCAGGTGGTAAAAGAGAGAGAGAGAGAGAGAGAGAGAGAGAGAAAGAAAGGAAATGAGAGAGAGAAAGAAACAGGTAATAAGAAGGTAAATAACAAGATAGGAACATTATTTGTAAACAGTATTAATGAGAGCATGTGAACCAGACGAAGATTAGTGTCAGAAAGTTCACATCTCTCTCTCTCTCTCTCTCTATAT
>NC_069009.1:8773439-8776180 GCF_001194135.2 Octopus bimaculoides
TATATGTATATATATATGTATATGTATATATATATGTATATGTATGTATATGTATGTATATGTATATATATGTATATGTATATATGTATATATATATATGTATATATATATATATATGTATATATATATATTATTTCTCCACGTGCGGTTAACACAACCCCACTATTTACTGACTTATATATATATATATATATATATATATATAGGTATGTATGTATATATACAAGAGGGGAAGTCAAAAATAATCCACACCATAACATATCTTTAATGGCTGTTCCATTAGCAATGTGCACCAAAGAAAAACAAGGAGCAGTGATCCAACTTCTCTGGAAAAGGGTTTAACAATCAACAGTGCAAGATGCAGAGCATTGCTGGCCAACAATCTGAAACCAGCAATGCCAAAGCCTGTTGTTGAAGGAAGTTTTGTTGTTGCATGACAATGCACACCCACACACGGCCACCCAGACCATTGAAACCATTAACCAATTGGGTTTTGAGGTGCTGGAACACCCTGCCAACAGCCCAGACCTCGTCCCTTCCAACTATCATATCTTTGGACCGCTCTAGGATGGTTTATGAGGCTGTCGATTTCCTACGGATGAAGATTTGAAGGAAGCGGTGCATAAATGGTTACATGACCAACTGAAAACCTTCTTGGAAGGAATGCACAAGCTTGTGCACCGCTGGATCAAGTGCATTGAAAAGGAAGGAGACTATATAGAAAGATGAAGTACTTGTTTATCCCCTGCTTTTGTGTAAATACATTGAAAAAACAAGAGTGCGTATAATTTCTGACACTCCCTTATATATATACTGGCGGATGCACCTGATAATTCCTGGGAAAGCGGGGCTTATCCCTTGGTTCCATTCTCATAATTGTTTCGCTAATCCAGTAACAACAATACAAAGTATGTAGCCCTTAAAACGGTTTTTGTACATTTATTGATGGAGACTGGTACATCTTCAAATTTTTTGTCAATTATACAGCATAATTAGTTAATTAAAATGACTGAAATATGTTTCTGCTGCATAGAAATATGTACAGTTGAATATGCAACCTGCAATATTCTGCTCTGCACCTTCATTCAGGGTCTTTCTACAACTGTGGTCTGATGCAAACTGAGTTTATGTACGGGTAGCTTATATATTTATTTTACTGTGATTTAAGATACAAAAGGAACGTGAAAAGGAGATATTGAAACCTGATATGGCTAGAAAACTTACTTTGTCTCCGACCTGAAGCTTGACCTTAATTCTAGAATGAAACTGAGAGTTCCATACACTAAATTTGGTCTAAATACATATTTGTATTCTAATATAGATTCATCTATTTATTAAAAGAGATTGTATATGTTTTTCTGTCACAACATATGAATGAGAAAGGAAGGTAGGGGTGATTGCAAAAGGTGAATATTTGTATGTGTGAGTGAAAAGAAAATTCAAATAGCGCTTCAGCTCTGAGTATATGTGTGTGCGTGTACAAGGGAAGTATGTGTATGTTTATATGTGTGATTATTATGTGCCTTATTT
This sequence comes from Octopus bimaculoides, assembly GCF_001194135.2. Taxonomy (NCBI): domain Eukaryota; kingdom Metazoa; phylum Mollusca; class Cephalopoda; order Octopoda; family Octopodidae; genus Octopus; species Octopus bimaculoides. The sequence continues at coordinate 8,774,970 of NC_069009.1, forward strand.
ATATATAAAATCCTACAATTGGCCTTCATTTTTTGAGGCACAGGCCAGCTCGTTTATTGTAAAAAAACAAATCGTATTTTTTCATTGACAACTCACTTCATCTGATTGAAAGATAGGAGTTTCTTCCTTTTCAGGATAAAGATTATTTTTGGAGACTTTCCCCATTATGCACCGTTTTAGGTATTTATACTGCAAAAGTGCCTAATATCTCCACAACCACTTATCCGATTTACACGAAATTTGTTTCATTCCATTCATATTTAGATTTCAGGGGGGGGCTCTTAACTGATAGTATTTTCCCATTATGTGCCAGTTTGGCTGGGTAACATTGCAAGTAAGCAAGATTCAATCTGATTTTTAACAGTATATAGATAGGCATCAGATGTGTGCCAGAAAGATGACGGCACTGGTATGGTCATGTGAGGACAGCTGTGTAAAGAATTGCTGATTTTTAACTGTGGAGGGAACCTGTGGTAGAGGTAGACCCAGGAAGACATGGGACGAGGTAGTGGAGCATGATTTTTGAACTTTGGGCCTCATGGAGGCAATGAGTAGTGACTGAGTCCTTTGGCAATATGCTGTGCTTGAGACACATTATGATGGGCAAAAGTCTTAGTGACTTTAGCTTGCCAACAAAAAAATACAAGTTGTTTTTTACAGTAAATGTTTCTATTTTTGCTTTTGTTAAGCATAATATTTTAATCATTTAGAAATATTTTTAAGTGAATGTGATTTCAAAAATAGAAGCTGTTTGTACAATAAGTATTTATATTTTAGTTTTCTTCAATATTTTAATCTTTTTAAAAATTATTTTCAAGCAAATACTATTACAAACATTTTTTTTTTTGGCATACTCTCTTTACTCTTTTACTTATTTCAGTCATTTGACTGCGGCCATGCTGGAGCACCGCCTTTCGTCGAGCAAATCGACCCCGGGACTTATTCTTTGTAAGCCTAGTACTTATTCTATCGGTCTCTTTTGCCGAACTGCTAAGTAACGGGGACATAAACACACCAGCATCGGTTGCCAAGCAATGCTAGGGGGGACAAACAAAGACACACAAACACACACACACATATATATATATATATATATATATATATACATACATATATACGACGGGCTTCTTTCAGTTTCCGTCTACCAAATCCACTCACAAGGCTTTGGTCGGCCCGAGGCTATAGTAGAAGACACTTGCCCAACATGCCAC
>NC_069009.1:8776596-8777201 GCF_001194135.2 Octopus bimaculoides
AATGTCACCTTCGTTGAAAGAATGCAAAATAAACTGGAAAAAAAAAAAAGAAATCCATGAAACAAAACTCTGTTGGTGGGAAACTCAGAGTTTCTTAGGAAACTCTGAGGTCCCCACACCCCTTCCCTCCTTTGTTTTCTGGAAGAAAGTAGCTTGCGGTGTGTTTGGAGGTGAGATACGTTGAATATACTAAAAAAAACCTGTGCCAAAAATTATTTCACACTGAAGTACGAACGAATCCTTTATGAAATATTTACCCAAGATTGGGACAGGCACGTGAATAGAAGGATCACTAGATGGAAAGGGACAAAAGCAGGAGATGTCAAGAATTGGATGCTCATGTGAATACAAACAGAATAAAACAAGTTTTGCATAAATCGGACAATGGGTTATTGAGATACGTGATTTTTTTCAGGTACCTTTATAAATAGCCAAACCAGCATATAATGGGGAAAATGCTTTGAATGTAAGGTACCATTGAAATGTGAATACACACAGAATAACGGAAGTTCTGTGTAGAACGGACCATGGATTCCCGAGATACACGCTTTTTGCAGGTACCTTGAACTATTGGTGACCCAACGGATCATGGGTAGTCTAGTATA
>NC_069009.1:8777211-8783495 GCF_001194135.2 Octopus bimaculoides
TAGGGGACTGTATCTCTGAAAAATCTAAACCTTGTGTATAATACGCACCCTTTTTTAAAACTCGAGTCAAGGAGGTCTATATAACGTACTTGGTTTGTAAATGTATATACGGTAACGTCCTTTATTATTATTGTATATATAACATAATGCAAATGTGTAGCTTTTTTGTGCACTTTGTTTGCATTAAATAAAGTAATAAAAGTAATAATGTCAGTGAAAAATAAATATTAAGTAAATTGCCTTTTCCATATTTATCACTATCAGTTACAAAAGCAAAAGCAAAAACATTTATTCAAATTCAACGTCACTTTCAGCATCAAATAACTGTTCCATTTGTTCCTCCGTAAAGCCAGAATGAATTCAGACCACGTGTGAATTTGGTCCTTGGTAAAAGCTGTTTTCATAACTATATACTCAACCCAGTGTAACTGTCCCTAATAGCTGTCCTCAGATCTTGATACTCAACCTGGAGCAATAGATGAAGAATTATACCACAACAACACAGCAACATGAATGTGCGTTGAGGTGAAAAATCAACCAAAATATCAAATTTCTGATAAAGCTCTCTAGTACCAGTAAAATATGATGTTCCACCTGTATTGCATGAATGCCCTGTAATAATGTAGCAATGAATGATGTATATAAACTGACATAACCATGCTACAGAGTTATTTTTAGTTCTGTACTTACTGTAGTTTTCTTTTCCCATGCATAATATTACTTTGGGGACTAAATCTGAAAAATTGCACGTGGAAAAGAATGAAATGTATATCTATATGCTGGATACTATGTAAGCATTTTAATTTCAGTTCCCAAGATTTATTAAGCAGGATATTTAAAGATCTCATAATTCTGCACAACAAAGAGCATGCCCATACCTGTTATTTGAATACATCAATGCCTTTCTTATAATACTCCAGGTAATCCCAAATTGATCTTTCCTATCCTTTAATTCCCACGTTTTTTTTCTGCAAATGATATAGCACAAGCTTTATTGTGATTTCTGAAGGAAGAAAGATGATTACGTAATAGTTAAGACAAAAGATGTGTGTGATTGACCGTTCATGCTTGGCAAATATATCATTTATGTTCCACAGAAGGTTCTACACTCTTTAGATTTGTCACTTTCGGAATAATATGGAATAATGGGGTATCTAGGGTCAGGCGGTCAGAAAAACCTCCTCTAGTGACTATTGTGGACAAGGGAGGTAACACTTTGCAAAGTAGTGGTCAGAAATTGATTGTTCCCCGCACACCGGAAGGTTTGTGTGTGTGTGTGTGTGTGTGTGTATCGCCTCATTCTCAGAGAAACATCCTACAGCATCCACAAACTCAAACAATGAGTGCAGCTGTTACCATATGGCGTTTGGTAAATTCTGTAAAAAAATTTTATTTCTGTGGCTGGAAATGTACATTTCCTTTGATGTCAGAATAAAGTGAAAGAGAGAAAATTGACAGGGATGTGTGTATGTGTTGATGAGGGGTGCGAGAAAGAAAGTGTGTATTGTGTGTATATGAGAGAGAGAGAGAGGGACAAAGAAAGAAAGAGAGAAGATGTGTGTTGCTTAGTGTGCGTGGGAGAGAACAGCATACATTTTTTTATTTGTTTTTCTTTGCATCTTTTTTGAATGAGTGTGTGAGTGATAGAGAGAGTGAGAAAGGGTGTGTCACTATATGTGTGTGTGTAACTGTGTGCCTGAGACACCATTTTTAAATATAAAAATGCTCATTCGCCTGAGAAACATGTATGCATATGTATTTATGTATGTATGTGCATATAGCAGATAATGGGTATACGTATATGCTTGTGTGACTGATCCTAGCCATTTTAAACATACATGACAACACCTCACTCTATCTCAGTCAATCACTCACACACACTCACTAAAAAAGATGCGAAAAAATCTAAATAAATAAAAGAACATTATGCTATCACTCTTGCCCTCTCTCTCTCTCTCTCTCTCTGTCTCACACACAGCAACACACTTTCTCTCTCTTTCCAACAACACATACCTCTCTCAGTCAATCACTTACACACACATCTACATACATTTAAATGCATGCATACATACACACATATCTATATATATATATATATATATATATATATATATATATATATATATACACACACACACACACACATACCTAGGTTCCTAATCCAAAACAAGTTATAGATTCAACATTGGGACAGTCCCAGGTATGTTGTTTGTATAAGAGAAAAACACAAATGAAGTTTAAAAACTTATCAGTGGAGAAGTGAGTGGTGGAGAATGAATATTAACATTGATTCCAGTATAAATGCACTAATTGGTAACTGATCTGATTGTAGTGTAATTGGATATTATGGGTCTACCCAAGTCCAATTGGACTGTCCTAACTCTGGAAGCATTGATAATTATAATGTTAATATTATACATTTTATGAATGAATCAATGAGTCACTCAATTAGTCTTGATAATTTGTCTAACTTATATAATGATAATAACGGTCCTAGGAGCCTGGAAACCCCTAATGATGCAACTGTCATAACAGAGATCTCTGCCCACTTAAAAACACCTGCTTAACTAAGATTACTGTTTATAAGTGTGATGTAACAATTGATACAAACACATTCACTTGTATAGACTCAACCAGTTGTAAATTCAAATCTAGATTACGTAATCATCTTTCTTCCTTCAGAAATCACAATAAAGCTTGTGCTATATCATTTGCAGAAAAAAAACGTGGGAATTAAAGGATAGGAAAGATCAATTTGGGATTACCTGGAGTATTATAAGAAAGGCATTGATGTATTCAAATAACAGGTATGGGCATGCTCTTTGTTGTGCAGAATTATGAGATCTTTAAATATCCTGCTTAATAAATCTTGGGAACTGAAATTAAAATGCTTACATAGTATCCAGCATACTTTTGCTTACTTCAAGCCTGTTAAGTAATATGTAGTATTACCCCATAGTTTACCTCTCTTACTTAATAATTCCTTAATTCCTTAAACCTTTATATTCGACACAGTAAAGAACAGCTGAAGTCAACTCTGAAGCAGGTTAGCTTTGATCTAACTTTTGAGATGACTGTTACCACCCGTTCCAACTACCAACACAATATAAACAATAGTGCAATACTGTTTGAAAGAGAAAGAATAAAATAAGGTCAGACAGCAGCAACCACAACCAACTCTGACATTCACATGTGGCCAACGCAGTTCTATTATTAATGACCTGTAGGGACAGTATTTTGTTATAATATACTACAAAGTATATTAAATGCTTTAATAAGTCTGTGTTCTACTGTGTTAGCAATGCTATTACATCACTTGTTAAGGTTATCTGTACAGATTTTCTATAGAAGTTATGACCAGCACCAATTTTGTTACGTTTCATATCTGAGTATGCCTGATGAGATCAGAGATGAAAAATGGGTAATGGGTGTATATGGAATATTTCTTTCATCAGCACCCATCCAATCTATATCTATCTATCTATCTATATAGATATGCAGGGCAGGGAAATCATCAATTAGTAATAAAATTAATAATTAACAATTCTGCCGGGTAGCTTCATATCTATCTATATATATAGATAGATAGATCGCTAGCCCCTAAACCATTTTTTATTTCTGTGCTCCTTTCTGTGGAAGAGCGTAGGCTCGAAACATCTGTTTGTTGTTTACACACCCACCTTCATCTTTTGTTTTTTTTGTAAATTCTCACTATATATATATATATATGTATATTTGGAATCCTCTGTTTAGTGGGTTAATCCACTACTCAGGAAGAAACTATTCTAAGAGTGCGTCTGCCTTATCTTTGAAACGCCTAGTTTAGAATAGAGGCAGCTGATGAAGGAATAATTCCATAAGTGGCTTGTTTGTTTTCCTGTGTTTGTTCTGTTGTCTGTAAACAAAGTCCGTTTTGTCTTTATGTTCCTGTTCATTTTTCTAATGTCCTGTACCTGAATATGCATCTATATACACATGTAGATGTAGGTGTGTACATATATGCATGTAAACATGCATATGCTTATATATCATTTGTATTATATATATATATATATATATATATATATACACACATAGACATTGTTGGCAGTGACATGTCCTTCAGATCCAAGGATTGATTTCTCCTTCTGGATGAATATTTGGACCATTAATGTTGGTGACAAATGAGGCTAATCCTCACACAGGACACGCCTTGTTAAGGTTATCTCTACAGATTATCTATAGAAATTATAGCCAGGACTCATTTGTCACAATGTTTCATATCTGAATATGTCTAATGTAAATCAAAAGATTGAAGATAAGAAAATAAATACGTAATGGGTGTACATGCAATATTTCAGTTCTTGCTTCTTCTTCAGCACCAGATGCAACCCATTGGCCTCAATAAACTCATTGCTTAAATAATCACTAAATATAGTGGTGTAATGTTATTGGATATATCAGTTTTACATATTAAACACGTCCCTGGCAGCTGGTTTGTATAGAAATTCTGTAGAGGTAACCTTAAAAAGTGATTGAATGCCACTGCTGACATGAGAGGAAACAGTATTGACTTTAACCCTTTAATATGTTTGCTGATATATTATGGTTGCATAACTAAATATGGTGTCCTTACAAGTATTTAGTATATATATGTGTGTGTGTGTGTGTATAAATATACAAATGCAACAGATGGATTGTGATTCACTATAGCCGTTTCAGAAATGTTCCTTACTGATGAGCAGAAGTGTTACATCATGGATGAAAACAATTTTCATCAGGTGAATACAGGTAAGAATTAGTAATTAGAACTTCTCAAGAACAAGTACATATTGCCAGATGACTCAGGTGGTCCAAATTCGGTCAGAGTGAAAATTTTAAGTAAGTATCAAGTTTATAATGAGGAACTTGTTAAAGGGCCTGGATCAGGGCGGGAAGTAGATTAAGAAGTATAAGGAAGTGGGGAAAGAAAGACTGAAGAAGAGAGAAGCGAGTGCATGATCTTGTTTGACCCCGTAAAGAGTTATAAATAAAGATAGTTTCTAAGGAGTTCCTTGTCATAAAATTGATGCTAACTTAAACTTTGCACACTCTGATCAAATTTGGATTGCCAGAGTCATCTGGCATTATGTATTTGTTCTTAAGAAGTTCTAATTGTTAATTATTACCTGTCTTCACCTTACTGGCACTTGTGCTCGTGGCATGTGAACAAAACATTGGACTGACTCCTGTGCAGGTGGCACATAAAAAAACACCATTTGTGCGTGGTCGTTGCCAGTACCGCTGGACTGGCCCTCATGCTGGTGGCACATAAAAAGCACCCACTACACTCTCAGAGTGGTTGGCGTTAGGAAGGACATCCAGCTGTAGAAACTCTGCCAGATCAGATGGAGTCTGGTGTAGCCATCTGGTTCACCAGTCCCCAGTCAAATTGTCCAACCCATGCTAGCATGGAAAGCGGATGTTAAATGATGATGATGATTCATTTGATGAAAACGTTTTTCTTTTGTATGATGTAACACTTCTGTTCATCAGTAAAGAACATGTTTGAAACTGTTGTAGTGAACCACAAACCATCTGTTGTTATTGTCTATTCTTCACCTAACTCGGAACCGGCAATTCGTTTGGATCTGGAGTCTATAGACAGCAGTACAATAGGTGCAGTGAGTGTACCCATGCATGACCTTGATGACTCATTGTGTATTCAGTCAGCCATTTGTGAATGTATGCATAACTGGAGAACAAATTCGTGTTTACTTTAGTGAGTATTCATTGTTATACAATGGTTTCTACACAATAGTGCTATGACTGACTTGATCTTTGTGTTTTCTCTATTTAAAATACCTGATTCTCTTGAATCCTGGAAATTTTTTTACATAAACATACATTTATATATATATACACTAGACTACCTGTGACACATTGGGTCACCAGGAAACTCTGAGTTTCTCAGCAATGGAGTTTTATTTCGTGTTTCTTTTCTTTTCCAGGTTATTTCGCATGCTTTCAACAAATGTGACATCGAAATCACGTGTAAACAGCTCCTTTCCTCAGAAAAAGAAAGATTTGGCTTCTATTTCTTGCACACCCTGCTGCCACGTAACAGCTATTTCGGGTCCTTTATCGCAAATAGCTGTTACGTGGGAGCAGGGCATGCATGAAATAGCAGCCAAATCTTTGAAGGTGAGATACGTTGAATGCATTTGAAAAAAAACTTATGGAAAAAAGCTATTTCACACTGAGGTTATAGACAGGCCTTTTGCAAAATATCTACCATATTTTTGAAGTCATTTTCACTTTAGAAT
>NC_069009.1:8783943-8787830 GCF_001194135.2 Octopus bimaculoides
ATATATATATATATATATATATATATATACAAATACACACTTACAAATAAACACTGCTTAAAACTGAAAGTGAATTAAAGCACTCCCACAAAAAGGGGAAATCAGAGAAAGAAGCCAGGGCTGTAAAAGATATAAAGACAAATTCTAAAGTCTTTTAAGAGTCTGCTTCAGTATGCTCATGACTGGGCCATTGTATGAAGAAAATGGCTCACCAACTCCAGACCCCCAGAGAATAAGTGAAAAATTGAATGTGCAATGCAAAAACGTTTTCACAACTCCATTGGGTCACTTGTAAATATGCCTGATGAGTTATTCAGCAACACAACTCTACACAAAGAGATGACGACTATTGATTGCACTGAAGCAGAGGAAACTGATGTAGTATCAGCCATTGATGAAATGAGCTTATACTCAGCCACAAGCCCTAATGGATTCCAAACAACCCACTTAAAGAAATGCAGGGGTCACTACAGATCCTCTTACAAAGCTTCCTTGCAACTGGGAGACTTCCCAGAAAGTTAAGGAAAAGCATAATATATCCTATCCATGAAGGAGCTAGCAGAGTGGATGCTAAATATTCTAAGCCTGTCTCTCTAACCTCACATGTCAGCAAAGTCATTGTCAGGAAGAAGCTGATCATGCACCTAGAGGATAACGACTTGCTCCCTGACACCCAGCATGGCTTCCACTGCCCTACAGAGCTTCAGACAAGAAACGAGCTGCTCAAATGTGAATGTGATATATTGCAATTTTGCAAAGGCTTTTGATAAGGTTGATCATGGGATAGTATGTCACAGGCCGAATGGAGTCTTCTTGAAGGAGTCAGTAATAGCAAGTGGAGTGTCTCAGGGAATTGTCTTGGGGCTGTTGCTGTTTATGGTAGCTCTTTCAGACATGCCATCAGTTATACAGGCAGTCATGCTTACTTGCTGTGCCAATGATAGAAAGGTAGTAAAAGCAGCCAAGGAACCTTCCAATGCTGATCCTCTAAAGAAAGACTTTGATGTCATATATATAAATACAGGCTTATGAAAACAATATGCAATTTAATACAGGAAAATTCCAAGTCATCTGCTATCAGTTAGCAGCTTGTGCTAACATGCTACAACAAAGACATTTTGGACACAAAGGACTGGCAATCCCAGAGTCAAACAGTGCATGATCTGGGAATTGATATGAGCAACAACACCTTGTTTCAAGATGGTGGCAAGGTGCAGGTGAATGGCTCAATGGATTCTGAGAACCTTCAGAACAAGGGTCAAGTACACTATGCTGGTTCTATGGAGGATATTTATATTGAGCCATCTGGACTACTGCTCTCAACTGTGGTCACCCTATTGTGTGAAACTGATAGCAGAACTTGAGGCAGATCAGCGGTACTACACCAGGAAGATTGCATCAATGGAACAGCTGAGCTACTGGGAGAGACTGAGAGTTACGACTATTCACATGAGCAAAGACAGGAGAAATATGGAAAATAAGACAAGGTAGAAAATGGTAAAATAATTTTATCATGAAGAACATTTTAGTATATTCTATACAGGGAATAACTGTCTCTGATCTATAAACTATATATGTACAAACACACACACACACACATATATATATATATATATAGCTTATAGATCAGAGACAGGTATTCTCTGTGTAGAATACACTTTGCAGTGCTCAAAAGATTTTAATTTGAGCAAGTAGAGTAAATGTAAGGACAAGCAAGTTAGGCATATCAATATATACAAAAAATATTAAATACATTTAATATAATTTACATTGGACGGTGTCCTCATCTTTGTTGTTACCCCAATGTTTCAGCTGATTTACTCTCCAGCCTTCATCAGATGTCCTGGTAAAATTTTGAACCCAACTCTGGGTTCTCATTTCTAAGGTATTTTTTTGCTGATGTTATTATTATTATTATTTATTCAAGGCACTGCCTGGAACTGAACTTGCAATCTTGGGGTCAGTGAATTTCAAAATTCACTCTATAATTGCCCACAGGCATATAGTGTAATGGTTAAGAGTGCAGGCTATTAACCCCAAGATTGTGAGTTCAATTCCAGGTAGTGCCTTGAATAAATAATAACAACATTAGTAAAAAAAATACCTTAGGAATGAGAACCCAGGGTTGGGTCCAAAATTCGACTAGGACACCTGATGAAGGCTAGAGAGTAAATTAGCTGAAACGTTGTAGTAATAAAAAAGATGAGGACACATATCTGTCCAATGTAAATAATGTACAGAATTCCTCATCTCTAAAATATAGAACAACATTTAATATAAAAAGTGTACATATGTATACATATAAAAAAAAGTCCGACTCACACAGAATAGAAATGATATCAGGAATTAAAGGGCTTAAGTAGGAGTTTTATGAGTCCAACAGCTGTTTCTTGGAGCTTGGTGGTCTAAAATAATGATTGTAACTGGATTCCATCATTGGATAACACCAGCCTCCATCTTCGGGGAAGAATTTTACATTTGAGGAATTGACAGAATGGTGTTTAAAGTTCCTACTCAACGCCTTTAATTCCTGATATCATTCCTATTCTGAATAAGTCGGACTTTTTATTTGTATACATTTGTAGTAACGCCGTGTGCATGCATAGTCTCATGCATGCGTGGAATTAAACAAGCAAGCGTTCCCGCTCAATTCATTCTCTTTCTTGCTCGCCAGCAATAGAGCATGGACGTGTCAAGCAGTGTCTCTGACATTCCAGCCTGGAGACAGTCTCTTTACGTGTATAGCTGTCACTCTCCATCTTTCGGACTTACACTCGACAGCTCACTCACATCTACATAACAACGTCCCAACAACTATACTCACACACATAGAAGCTGTAACAACAAGAGCTAAAGATGTATATATTTACCACCTGAATAAATGTTGTTTAAGTTGATAGTCTGGAGTTCAGCGTTCCGTTATATTCTATAATTTTATATAGGAAAGTCAGGTATACATCTAATGATGTATAACCAACTTTCCTATACATTTGTACAAGTTTTGCATTAAATGTATTTAATACTTTTTGTATATGGACTTGCCTAACTTGCTTGTTCTTACATTTACTCCTATACACACACACACACACACACCATCATCATCATCCTTTAATGTCCGTTTTCCATGCTGGCATGGATTAGACAGTTTGACCACAGCTGGCAAGCTATACCAAGTTCTAGTTTGATTTGGCTTGGTTTCTATGGCTGGATGCCCTTCCGAATGCCAACAACTTCATAGTGTGTGCCAGGTGCTTTTAACATGGTACTACATGAGCGCTTTTATGTGGCATCAGCACACAACTCTTGTAAGCCAATCTTCTTCGCCAGGAGGATTGGCCTTAACACTTCCCGTCAGAAAGGTTCAGCGTCGTGAGGTCGTCAGCATTGATTCACATCACATGACCAAACCACACTGCATCTAATTCTTCTATACACAAACACACACATAAATGTATAGTCATATATACATACCTAAATAGACAGTTACGTACACACATACAACATGGCCACAGTCAAATGAGTGAAACAAGTAAACGAATAAAACACTATACTCACACATGGTCTGCACCATCACGATAGACATACCTCTAGATCGTTCATACGTCACAAACAAAGAAACGGTTCACTGACTTCTACGGGTTAGAGCACCTACCAGAATCGACAGTAACATGTTCTTTAAATTGAATTTAAACTTTCTTGAAAAGTGAGTGTGCATTAGAGAAAACCCGCAAGATATAGGACGGTCATCGCTGGAATGTAGGTGATCATAAATGAGGCACAGAATAACTAGGAAAAGTTTTGAATCTGACTCACACCCATAGATCGTTTTGTGGTGAGTGTGCGTGCGTGCGTGTGTGTGTGTGTGTGTGTGTGTGTGTGTGTGTGTG
>NC_069009.1:8787971-8789222 GCF_001194135.2 Octopus bimaculoides
ATATATATATATATATATATATATATATATATATATATATATATACACACACACACACACGTGCAATACATTACAAATAGGTATGCACATGTACAGGTGTTGTATGCGTACGCATATAAGGATATGTGTCACATACAGAAGACACATGTGTGTGTGCGTATGTATATGTCCCAGAATATACATACATATGTATACATATATATGTGTGTATATACACACACACACACACACATATATGGCTACCCATAAACCGGCCTCTCCCATTATATTAACTGCTCTACATCTTAGAGTGTGCTTCTCCGGATTTATGTTTTTCTACAAACGATTATATATATATATATATATATATATAGAGAGAGAGAGAGAGAGAGAGACCAACCTTATATATATACACACACACATATTCATATGTATGTGTATATATATATATATAAGTATATATACATGTGTGTGTATATATATAAGTATATATATCCCTATATATATATATATATATAAACACACGGACACCTGTAACTCTAAATGTACATATGAACGTTAGGCCCATTAAACAACACATCTATATACGTTTATAACTATATATATATGTATGTATACTATACTTACTCCACTGTGTAGAAGACATCAGTATGAGGTGTGTTGGTAATTATTAAAGTTTCTCCCTTTATCAAGTAATTGTAAAAGTCCAAATCACTTTACTAAGTCAGCCATGTTGGTTAAGGTATGTGTTTGTGTCACTATGTCTTTGTACCTGTGAGAGTGGGTGTGTGCCAGTTACTGCTTGTGTACCTGTGTGCGTATGTGAGTGTATATGCGTCTTTGTGTATGTGTGAGTGAGAGAGAGAGAGAGTACCTGCGTACACATTTTTGTATAAATACCTGTCTTTCTGCGTGTACCTGTTCTCTATGTGTGTACTTCTGTATGTGTAACTTTGTATATGTGACTATATCTCTTGGGGGCTAATACAGAATCGCACCTCTACCGCCACATTTAGTTGACAAATACATTTTATGAATAAACGGATAAAGAGATAAATAAGAAAGACAGACAAATAAATAAATGGATGAAAAAGTTCAAAATTTAAAATTGGGGGAGGGGGTGAAATTTGAGCACTTTATTAAACTTTATAACATTAATTATTAAACATTAATGTTTGTTTCTTATAAAATGGTGTATATTTAATTGACATTCAATTATTATTAATGATTATTTAAGGCAAACACAAATAAAACGCAAATTCTTTTCACTTT
>NC_069009.1:8790163-8791006 GCF_001194135.2 Octopus bimaculoides
GATTTGGAAGAATTAATAAGGAAGTTCTCCAGTAATTTTCTTTCATGTAAATGTGTAATTAAAGAATTTGTCAGCAAAATCTTATAAAATGAGAATGTTCTAAAAGATGTACGTGTTTATGTCATATATGAAAATAAAATTCACAGGGTACTTGTGTAAATGTACCTGTTATATGTTTGTTTGTACATACATATGTATGCATGTGTATATATAAAAGAATATATACTCTTTTATTCTTTTACTTGTTTCAGTAATTTGACTGTGGCCATGCTGGGGTTTTATTCAAACAAGTCGACTCCAGGACTTATTTTTAAGCCTAGTACTTATTCTATCAGTTTTATTGTTGAACTGCTGAGTTATGGAGACGTAAACACACCAACACCGGTTGCCAAGCGATGACAAGTGGGGAGGACAAATACAAAGACACATGCACGTAGATATGTACACACACACACACACACACACACACATATATATAAGATGGGCTTCTTTCTATCTCTGCCTACCAAATCCACTCACGAGCCTTTGGTTACCCCAAGGCTACAGTAGAAAACACTAGCCCAAAGTGCCATGCAATGGGATTGAACCTGGAACCACAGAAATGATTGAGAGGAAAACAATGTAGACAGAATGAAAAAAAAAAAAACCAAGAGACAAAAAAATGTGTAGGGATTAACAGTTCAACAGGATGAAATATTCTTTTATTCTGTAACAGGTTTCTGCCCTAAGGTTGTGGCTATGCTGAAACACTGCATATCTATCTATCTATCTATCTATCTGTCTGTCTGTCTGTCTGTCTGTCTATTTGTCTGTCTATATGTATGTATGCATGCATATATATAT
>NC_069009.1:8791663-8793070 GCF_001194135.2 Octopus bimaculoides
ATATATATATATATATATATATATATACATAAATATATAATTTAGAGAAAAGAACCAAAGTTCATGAACTCATCCATGAAAATCCACAGTCACACCATCATCATCATCATCGTTTAACGTCCGCTTTCCATGCTAGCATGGGTTGGACGATTTGACTGAGGACTGGCAAGCCAGAAGGCTGCACCAGGCTCCAATCTGATCTGGCAGAGTTTCTATAGCTGGATGCCCTTCCTAACGCCAACCACTCCAAGAGTGTAGTGAATGCTTTTACGTGTCACCGGCACGAAGGCCAGTCGGGCGGTACACGCAACGGCCACGCTCAAGATGGTGTATTTTACGTGCCACCTGCACAGGAGCCAGTCCAGCGGAACTGGCAACGATCTCGCTTGAATGACTTTTCATGTGCCAGGAACGTGAAGCTGTGGCACAAGTGCCAGGAAGGCGACGCTGGTAACGATCACGCTCAAACGGTGGTGCCATCACGATTCCGCTTTCGCTTGCCCCAACAGGTCTTTGGAAGCAGAGTTTAGTGTCCAATGGAGGAGACACTGGCATGGGGGCCAGTCGTCGAATTTAGTTCGATTTCGATTTCACTTGCTTCAACAGGTCTTCGCAAGTGGAGATTAGTGTCCAATGGAGGAAAGGTACGCATAAGTGGGCTGGCAACATCCCTGGCAGAGGCCTTGCATTTAGGTCTCACTTGGCTTGCTGGGTCTTCTCACGTACTGCATATTTCCAAAGGTCTCGGTCACAAGTCATTGCCTCGGTGAGGCCTAATGTTCAGAGGTTATGCTTCACCACCTCATTCCAGGTCTTCCTGGGCCTGCCTCTTCCACAGGTTCCCTCAGCCGCTAGGGTGTGGCACTTTTTCACACAGCTATCCTCATCCATTCTTGCCACATGTTCATACCAGCGCATCGTCTCTCTTGCACACCACATCTGATGCTTCTTATGTTCCACTTTTCTCTCAAGATACTTACACTCTGTCGGGTATTCTTACCGACATTACTCATCCTTCGGAGCGTACTGGCTTCATTCCTTGCGAGTTTACGCATGTCCTCAGCAGTCGTGGCCCATGTTTCACTGCCATGTAACATGACTGTTTGTACACATGCGTCATACAGTCTGCCTTTTACTCTGAGAGAGAGACCCTTTATCACCAGCAGAGGTAAGAACTCTCTGAACTTTTCCCAGGCTATTCTTATTCTTGCAGCTACACTTTCAGCGCACCCACTCCCACTACTAACTTGGTCACCTAGATAGCGGAAGCTATCAACTACATCTAGTTTTTCTCTCTGGAATGTGGCAGAAAATGTTTATTGCTCCTGAACATCTGCCACATACAAAAACTAACTTCCTAGTTAACCTTCCTTTGATATTGCTGCACCTCTTATGTGTCCATAGCTT
>NC_069009.1:8794095-8798469 GCF_001194135.2 Octopus bimaculoides
AATTGATTATGGTGCTGCTACACCAGTCATTGAGTATGGCTCCTTCGTGTATCACCTGGTTAACAATATGGGTGACTAGGCTATAGCCGACACTGCCAGATATTTTGAGCATCTCTGTGGTGATTCCTGATGGGCTGGGGGCTTTCCTTGTCTTCATACCCTTAATTGCTTTATCTACCAAAGTACTGTCAATTCGGATAGCTGGTCTCTCTGTTGGGTCGATATTCGGCAGACTCTCTTTCTCCCATTCATTCTCTTTATTGAGCAACCTTTCATAGTGACATCTCTAAACCTATCTCTTTGCAGCCTCATTTAATGCAAGTGAATCATCATCCCTGCGCACACATTTCTCTCCTATAACATCACGATTCTCTCTCTCACACACTGTCTTGCAACACGAAATACCTCAAATCTTTGGTCCTCACACAGCAGAACATTGGCAAATTTTTTCTCATCTGCTTCCCCTTTGGCTAAATAAACCTGTCTCCTAGATTCCCTTCCGGTAGTCTGATATAATTCCTTGCTACCACTGTCCTTCCAGTCCTTCCAAGCCTGTTTCTTTTGTCTAATAGCCCTGTCAATAACATTGTTCCACCACCACGTTATTTTCGGTCGAGAGGGGACTTTGCACCATCCACAGATCTGGTCAGTGGCCCTCAGCAGGTTGTCCTGTAGAAACAACCAGCTGTCTTCTACATTGTGTGAAGCTATATCCCCCTCTATTTCGTCAAAGGCTTTGAGTAATAAGTCTCTAAATCTCTGTCCATTCGCAGAATCTTTGAGCTTCCAGACCCTTCTCCTCCATGCTGGTCATCTTCTGGGCATCCATTTAGTCCTGATCCTGAAGTCACTAACTACGAGTCTATGTTGTGGGGTACATTCTTCGCCTGGAAAGGTTAAATTCTTTGTCTGTCTGTTCCCAATGCATTCTCAAATGGCTTCACCAAATCAAATCAAATTTTACAAGGTAAAAGTTTCTGCATTAGGTATGCTATTCAGCACACACACACACATCTACACTCACATATACATATGTGATGACTGACAAGCGTGAATGTGTGTGTCTGTGTGTCTCTCTTACTATATATAGTATTTACACCCCACAACTCAACATGTCATCTTTTACATTTCAATTAAAACAATATAACATTTCATATACATAATCTTTTTATAGTCAACTATAGTACAAGACATTTTATATGAGTGTGTATATGCCTGTGTGTGTGTTTGTGCGTTTGATACATACGTGATAGTAAAGGACACATATATGTGTCTGTGAGTATATGTGTGTGGGTGTATGAGCATGTATGTCTCGCTGACTGTGTGTGTGTTTCCACGTTAGGTACGTTATTAAATATATACACACATCTACACATACATATACACGTTACGACTGACATGTGTGAATGTATGTCTGTATGCATCTCTTTTACTATGTGCATGTGATTGTATGTGAGAGTGTATGTGTGTGTAGCGTCACATTTAGTATATGAATGTGTATGTGTCTGTGAGTGTGTGTGTATTTGTGTGCCCATTACATACATTATTAAACACATACATACATCTACACATACATATACATATGTGACGAGAACGGCTGCAGGTGAAACTCTTGACAAAAATCAATTAAGTGGCAGGTCCAAGGTATATAAAAATACACATCTACCATTCAATTAACAGTTCATAATTATCGCAGCAGTGGCAAAAATATAGACATACTACATACAAAGTACTGCTTACAGATCTATAGACATACTACATAGAACTGCTTGCAAAAATAGATATTAATGTATATGTTCATAACTTTTGTTTAAGATATTGAAAAAATATGCCGCCAAAGAAAAAACGTAATCTCTCCAAAGACACCTATAAAACAAGGAGGAACGCAGAAAACCGAAGGTGAGAGTCTCAAGTGATAAGAGACATGAGACTTTCTCAAGATCTGCAAAGGCATGCTGCAACATGTCAGATGGAGTCTCAATACAGAAGAGGCATGACACTTTCCAAAGATTGCCAAATGCATGCTGCAGCACGTCAAATACGGTCTCAACAGGGAAGAGAGAGGAGACTTTCTAAACATCAGCAAAGGCATGCTGCAGCACGTCTGATGGAGTCTCAAGAGAGAAGGGAGATGAGACTTTCCCAAGATCAGTTAAGGCATGCTGCAGCAGTTAATGCTGAATCATTAAAACAATGTTTAGCATGCCAGATTACACAGAAGTTCTATAGAATAGCTCTCAGAAACAGGCCATGTACAAATTTGTTCTTCACAACACCTGGAGCTGCTCTCAGATATGATCCATCTCATTCTTATAAAAATGAGAGAGAGAGAGTGAGTGAGTGATGAAGTTTACCCAAACTTTCAATGGTATAGCAATATATTATATATCATCATCATCATCATATCATTTAATGTCTGCTTTCCATGCTGGCATGGGTTGGATGGTTTGACTGAGGATTGGCAAGCCAGGAAGCTGCACCAAGCTCCAATCTGTTCTGGCAAACTGGATGCCCTTCCTAATGTCAACCACTCCAAGAGTGGAGTGGGTGCTTTTTATGTGCCACCAGCATGAGGGCCAGTCAAGCAGTACTGGCATCGACCACACCCGAATGTTGCTTTAAAAAGCACCCACTACACTCTCAGAGTGGTTGGCATTAATGTAAAGTTACTCCCTATAAATTGCTCTCACAAGAAATAATTATGCAACATAACTGTCTGACTCTCTTGAACAAAAACAAAAATTCGACCTCTGTACGCAACTGGTACGTAATTTATTGACCCCGAAAGGATGAAAGGCAAAGTCGACCTCGGCAGAATTTGAACTCAGAATGTAAAGACAGATGAAATACCACTAAGCATTTTGCCCAGCGTGCTAACGTTTCTGCCAGCTTGCTGCTTTTGCCCTTAATGATATTGCAACATAGAGGTAGTTGTATATAAAGCAGAGGTAACATCAAAGGACCCCAGTGGACAGTCAGACATGCAGAAGGTTATTTCAGAACCAGATTTAACAACAAATCCTCTTTTAATATCCAAAAGTGACAAAAATATCACAGCCCTGACTGAGCATGTATGAAGGAAAAGCACCATGGATTACAATTTAAGTACAAAATCTTAGAGAATTGCAAGCCTTATTTTAATGGCAGCCTAAAGTGCTATATATATGTTTCTCTACCTGCTTAAACTGCAGAAATGAGATTTTCAGCCTGTGCCCACACGAGAGAAGGTACATGTTGGCTTACCTACAGACCTTACCATAATTATGAACGCTAGGACTGCCCAGCAAGATTTTGACCAAACCATATACACATGAACAAAAATATACATATGCATCCAAACACAGGGTTAAAGATTTGGGTGCTTCCTTATTCTCCTTCTGCATCCCCTACACAAATACCAACCCTTTTATCCCCTACATATATTTATCCACCAGGCTTTTGCTATATCACAACTCACTTATTTTCTTTTTTTGTGGGACCTAGGAAGATAACTCTGAACAATCCCTCACATAATTGTCTCCGCTTCTTCGTTTCTTCCTTTTTACAGTAACTGAAAGTGGTGACACTTCTTCACTGCCAGTAACAGAGAGCAGTTGCCATATTGTTTCCATCCCTGCCATCCCTGTACATGTATGAGACAACCATATCATTACCTAACATCTGATTGGAAAGATTGGCTGCAATGGATCTATAATATGTATACTTTGATTAATGTGTGTGTGTGTGTGTGTGTGTGTGTGTGTGTGAAATTCAAGAAAGATTGCAAAATATTCTTTATAACAATTCTGTTACTGCAGTGTCATGATATGAACGGGACACCCTTTGTTTTCAGATCTAATAATACAAACTTACAAACAAAGACTACATCAAGTTGAAGTCTCATTGTTGAGAAATAATCTAAAGAATGTCTGTTTGTCTTTGAGCCATAGTTATGCCGGTGTACAATAGTAAGCTTTAGCATGACAGTTGCACAATGCAAACTCTGTGACAATAGCCAACATAGTCTGAATATCTTTGCTGTTTGTATAATAAATTTAATACTGTGTTCCATTTCTCCTTCTTTCTCAGGACAGTCCAGGAACTGGTCATACTGGACACCAACCAAAATTTTGAATTCGAGAGTGGTGGAAACTAACTCTGGTGAGGAATCCATTCCAGGTACTGTCAACTGTAGGTATTTCAAGTCCTGTAGTCATGATTGAGGTCACTTCTTCTTCTTCTTCTCCTTCTTCTTCTTCTTCTTCTTCTTCTCCTTCTTCTTCTTCTTCTCCTTCTTCTTCTTCTTCATTTTCTTCTTCTTCTTCTTCTTCTTCTTCTTCTTCTTCTTCTTCACTTTCTCCTTCTTCTTCTTCTTCTTCTTCTTCTTCTTCTTCT
>NC_069009.1:8798586-8810105 GCF_001194135.2 Octopus bimaculoides
CTCCTTCTCCTTCCCCTTCTTCTTCTCCTTCTCCTTCTTCTTCTTCTTCTTCTGCTGGATGACAGACTCTGGTGATGATGTTATTCAACGCTTTCTAATCAATGGTTTTGGTCTAAGCATGTTTGAGGGTGAGGCACTGAAACTTCAGGTCCTGCTCAGTTTGCTTCACCCAGGTCTACACTGGATTCTCCCAGTGTGTGGGTCGCTGGTACCACAAATCAAGAAGTCTGTCAGAGGATGAAATCGGAAAGGGAAGAATACTGGAATAAGATGGTATCCGATCTTGAGGAAGCCACATCCAAGCATTTACTGGCCAAATGAAAAGACCAAGTCAGCTGATGGAAACATCAGGAAAGCTGATGGCCTGTTTGTATGGTTGCTGGATGAGTGCCTTCAGTTTTGGGGAGGAACTCTTTCTTTTGATTTCTTGATGATAGAAGTCACTACCCACTACCCGAAGAGGAAGTCATCAAGGCCAAAGTCATCATTGCACCAGAAAGGAGCTCAAAGCTGCTGCAAGTGACATGGAATAACTCTGTTGTCTGTCTAAGTGTTCTCCATTGTCCTCCTTATCCATCTGAAAATAATGGTTAATGGACATTTACAAAAAGAACAGGAGTCATCCAGGAGTGGATGACCATGCAGTGAACATCAGTTCATGTTACATTTGTAGGGATTTGAATCCCAACTGCAAAATTATCAGTTCACGATCGTGAGTAAGCTATAATTGGATCATATGAGTTTCATGTGATCAACCTAAAAATCAACCAATGAGCTTGAAGCTATGCCATGAACAGCGTTTAGAATGTTTTTGAGATTCGTGCCCTTTCTCCTTAGTTAAGCAGTTTGGCACTGAAATCACAGCAGAGTGATGTTGGCATTTAAGGAAGACAGATCTTTGTTCTTACATGACAGACTAAAGAAAAAAAACCAAAATTTGTGGCAGTCTCATATCTTTTGTCTTTCATTTTCTAGAGAGAAATTGGCCAAACAAATGCAGTTCAGTCAATTCCTAGATACTATTCTTGTAACCAGTGAAGATTTAATAATTTATATATATGTACATTCTCTTAATAAAATCTGTTCAAGCTGATCTTACATTAAAATACTCAACATGAATCTTTCTCGTGACAACTTAACATTGTAAGACATATAAAAAAAAAAAGACCAGCAGAATCCATAGAACAGTAAATGCTTTCCACTGGCATTGCCCTCGGACCATACTGAGAATTTCCTGATGTAACCACATCTAGAATAAAGAAGTTGCAGAAAGGGCTGGGTTGAGTATTCTCTGGGATATCATTACTGTGAGATGGTAGAATATGTTTGGCAATGGGATACGCAAGATCATGAAGAGAACAGGGCAGCTTCTCTTCAGGGAAAGCAAGAGGAAGAGATAAGGTAGACATGTGAAAACAAAGTCGAAAACTATGTCTGAGGACCTAGCAGAAATGGTCTTGTTTTAGGAAAAGACTCATGAAGGGTCATCACAACAGCATTATAGATGTGTAACTGATTATGTTAAGATTGAATTATTTAATCTTCATGAGACAGTGTAACATGCACCATAAAAATCAACAGAAAGAAAAACGTTATTACTTACAGATTTTATTTTCCTGTGAATTTGACTTTACGGCTGATAAAAGGCTGAAGTAGTTGGCTGTTTTACAGGGTGAGAGCAAATAACAATGACAAAACTTGTGCACCTTTGGTAAGAACTGCATCTGTGCAGATGTTAGGAAGAGGATGTTTGCTAGAAATAGAAAGATGTGTGGAACCTGAAAGTGAAAATGACTGTCCCCTAATATTCTGAGAGGGTTTGTATTTATACATGTTACAAAGATGAATGAACATTGAACAAGTCATAACAAACTTCCATTGATATTTCTTCTCTTTCTTCAGTATGTCTAATCTTCAACTGGTTCTAATGTTGCTCGTGCTCTCCTATTTAACCTTTTATTATGTACATCTTACTGCTAATTCTTTTTGTCACTCTACCATCCTCCCAACCTTGTCTCCCATTCTTATATATTTTGAAATGAACATTAAAGTACTTTGTTGTGTTTCTTAGGTTTTCCCTATAAGTTCTTTTGTAGATAACAATTTATCAAAAATTGATTTTATCTTCCAAGCAAACATTAGCTCTGAGGGCAACTTGCCTGAATAGGTGTTCAGGTTAGGTGTTATCCTGTAAATCATTAAGAATTAAGGTAGAGCTGCATCCTTGCCTAATTCATTTCCTGATTTTTTTAGTGCTTGCTTAAATGCGTCTACAAACCTTTCTGCTTGTCCATTTGATCTCGGGTGGTATGGCGGAGTAGAGATGTGATTTACTGCATAACTCTTACAAAAATTCTGAGTTCTGTTATCTGATACTATGGTGTCCGGGACACCGCATCACATAAAAAGTTCATGAAGGAAACTTGTTACTTTTGAGGTTGGTTGATTGCATTGAATTATCTCCGGTCACTTGGTATAACTGTCTACTATGATCAGATAATACACACCGTTTACTTGTCCAGTAAAATCTATATGTAACCTGGACCACAGATTGTCTGTCTTAGGCAACAATTGGAATTTCACTTGTAGTGACTTTACTGCGAGAGCACAAACTCTGCAGGATTTCATCAATTGTTCAATAGCACAGTCCATAGTAGGCCACTACACATAACTCCTCATTACTGATTTCATCCTTGAAATCCCTGGGTGGTCCATATGAAATTCACTTAATACACGGCTGCCTCTACAACTCTTTGTGCATACATCAACACATCATCACACAGAGAAAAATGGTTTGCATTTGCGTTATGTATGTTCTTATTTTCTTTTACCTTCAATGTTTCTTTCATCTTTGCAATGAATTTGTCTTTCTCCAATTTTAATTTTATATCTTGAACAGTTACTGGCAGCTCCCAAATGACGTTACACAAAATGTTTTTTTATCTCATTTTCTGCTCACAATGTGGCAATCACAGTATCTCTGAATAGTTCTGTCCATTTTGGAATTAGCCTTGATAAACAATCCACAGGGTCTAACCTCTTGGGTGGTATTCATCTTAAAGTTGTAGTTCAACAATATTGTACTCCAGCATTGTAACCTATTTGCAGTATGGATAGTAATTCCTTTCTTTGACCCCAAAATTAATGATAAGGGTTGGTGATCAGTTTGTAGCCAAAAACTTCTACCTTGCAAAAATCTGTGAAATTTCTTCATGGCAAAAAATGAGCTTCTTTTTCTGTTTGACCATAGTTTTTCTCTACCACTATCAGGAAACATGAGGCATGAACCACCGCCTTCATATCACTGTTTTTTTTATATTTGTGCAGCATTATTGTTCCTATGCTGTATTCAGTGACAAATCCGTTATTAATATTGTTTTAATGTCATCAAATGCCTTTTGACAATTATTTGATCAATTCAATTTCACATACTTTTTTTTTAGCAAATTCATGCATATTTGGTATATAATTTTGATAATAATTTACTAGACCTAGCAAAGCTTGTAAGGTCATTATATTAGTCAGAGGTGGCATATTTTTAATCACATCTGTCCTCAACGGGTCCCGTTGTCATCCATTCCTGTCCATAATTTGTCTTAAATACTTAATTTTAGGTAAGAAAAATTCACATTTTTCCTCACTCAGTGTGAAACCATAATCTCTTAACTTTTCAAAAACACATGCTTGACATGCTGATTACGAGAGTCACTTTTAATGAACATATCATCAAGGTATTGCTGGTGTGACCTTTAGACCAAATGGTAATCTGTTATATTTATATAGTCCTTTATGCATATTCACTGTTAAGTATTTTGAGCATTCCTCATCTACTCTAATTTGTAGGTACGCGTCAAAGAGATTCAGTTTCGAAAATATCTTGCCCCCCCCCCCTCCATTTAAATTCACAAGAATATTATCCAGAGTAGGTAATGGATACTGACATGTTTTCAGACATTCGTTGAAGCCAGTGGAAAAATTGGCACACACCCTGATTTTACCATTCTTATTTTTAATACAGACTGTTGAAGCTGCCCATTTTGCATATTCCACTTTTTGGATAACTCCAGTTTTCTCTAATCTGTCAAATTCTTCATTGACATGTTTTATCGTAGCAAAGGTTTCATTCTTTTCGGTTTGAACACTGGTATTGCATTTCCCCTAATTTGGAAACATGCCTCAGACTTAGAACACAAACGTAATTTATCCGACAACACTTCAGGAAAAGTATTTTTTTATTTGTTCTTCAATTTATCTGACACCTTATTCTTACTGGAGGAAGAATCATTAACAGATTTATGGGGAGATCCATCCAGTCAGTACCAAAGAACTTTGTTGCATTTTTTTAACACAAACATCTTTGCTTTACAGGTCTTACCCTGAAATCTAATGCTGCTTACCGTTTTGCTTACGAAGTGTCATCTTTCACCTGCGATGCCTCGTCCACTTTTCGATGTTTTCTTTAATGTAAGTTTCCCAATTTTCTTCCATGTGTCAGTATCAATAATTGTAATGTTGCTACCTGCATCTAGTTATAGTTTCATGTTTGTGTCGTTTATTTTTACATACACATACTTTCTTTTTGGGTGTCATCATGATTTTTCCATTGAGAAAACCTTTTTAGAAGGATTTTTTTTCCAACCTTTTTTGTTTCACTATACAGTGTGTCCTATTTTTTGACAACTAAAACATTTCTGAGTTCTAAATGGACAGTCTTTCTTAAAATGCAGACCTCTACATCCATAGCATGGATTTGGTCGTAACGTTCTTTTTTGTTTATTTATTCTCAGTTGACATGTACTTGAGAGAAAGTTTTTCTTCAATTTTCTTTATGTCCAGTCACAAGTTGACATTTCTCAGCTACTGTCTGCAGGGTTAAATTCTGGTCCTTCTGCTGTAGTTTTGTAAGCATCTGTGCACATATTTCTGCATCTTTGTTTACCATCAAACTTTGCACAAAGATGAGGCTTTTAAATATAACTGGAGATAGTTTATTCAATTTAAACTTTTCACACATTTTATTTATGATTCCGGTATAACTGACAAAATATTTATCCTCTTCTTTTACTAAATTCAATCACTCCCAGTGAGTGTTAAACAGGGAATTCTTATTGCTGAACATTTTGGATAGCTATTCAGTTGTTTCCTTGAAACAAATTTTACTTGTTTCTTTTTTTGGCAAGATAAAATTGCAGTATTTTTCATGTTCTAAAGGATCTAGTTTTGGCAACTGTAGTCTCACTTTTTCATCGTCTGTTCAACACTTTCATTCTTCCTTGAAGAGTTCTTCATATCTTCTGAAGTACGCTGGAAAAGTTATACCGTCTTTTGGGTTATAACTAAATTCAAGTATAGCATTCGTCACGCTGTCTGGCAAAAACAAACTTGCAGTGTTTCCCAACTTCAACATCAGTTCCAGCAACTGATTGTGTTGTAGTTGTTGGTGGAACTTCTGTTGCTGCTGTTTCTGTTGCTTTTGCAACTGTAATTTGTCAGCAAATAGGTCTTCCATAAATAACGAATTTTTTTGTATCATAAAACATTGTCAATGACTAATGTAAGCTTTAAATCACTTGCTGCCACTTTTGTAACGTGGTTTCTGTATATGTGCTTTTAGTTTGTGCACTAATACAGTTTGATATATAAGTACCCCGGAACAGGGTGGACACCAACGGTCACCACTTGATGTATTCCCAAATACTCTGCCAACAATTGTAACCAATGCAAAACAACTCTTAATGAACTTTAACAACTTCTCAACAATTTCCTGCAACTTCAGGAACTCATGAACGACTCCTTTTGACTTCCTGTGATTTCTCATCTCCCACTCTCAGTCAGACATGCTAGTCCATTCTCACAGGGGGGTGTCATGATCCTCTCTATAACATAAATGATAGACAGGTCAACTGTCTAAGTGCAAATGCTGAGAACAATAAAAAGGATCTGGTAGAAAAATCTAGGCTAGGGTTTTGATTCCTGGCAAAGAACAGGCTTTCAAAAACATTTCGTATGCCCAGAAAATTGACTATATAACTGTAAAGGTATGTTAAAAAGGTTCATTTTCAACCAGATATCGATATCGATCTTCCAGATCGTCACTATTTGGAAGATATAGAAAATATTTTTCTTCAAAATGTTGGATCCATTTCTGTCATGCATGTCACACCAAGTAAACAAGAATTGGAGCCACAGACATTATTGTCCTGCAAACTCATTAACATCTTTAAAAGATAATTTCAAGGTCAATGTAAATAAGAACACCACAGCTGACAACCAGTGTTGGTCTGTTGTTTCCATTCTTGTAACTTAGTGGTTCAACAAAAGGGAATGACACGATTAGTACTAAAGCTTTTAAAAAATGCTCTTAAGTAGATTCAGTCAAACACAAATAAGGCAGTGCCCCAGCATGGCTGCAATCCAATGACTGAAACAGGTAAAAGATAAAAGACAATCTATGCATTGTTCTCATTAATGATTTTGCTCAATCTTACATGGTGGTCATTACTGGAATGCCTTCTGTCATAATTCTGTTGGTTTAGGTTTGACCTAAAACTAGCAACATAACAAGAAGAAGCACAACCAAAAACCACCACCACCACCACCACCACCACCACCACCACTACATGTATGTGTATCTTGATTGACCTGGAAACTTAATTTATGGAGGGACAAGACTCCACTTCACTGTTTTAGTCTATCATTGTCATACCATTAAATGTCTATTATCCTTACTGTCCTGTCCACTTATCCTATCTACTGTGACCTCTCTCTCTTTCTCTCTCTCATTTCATGCCTTCCTTCTTTCTGTCTAAGCAACTCTTTCTATCTACCTACCTACATAAATGCTAACGTGTCTGTCTGTCTATTCCTCTATCTACCTATCTCTCTACATACACGAAACCCCATCTGTTTGTCTGTCTGTCTGTCTGTCTGTCTGTCCACCTTCCCATCTGTCTGTCTATTTGACTTTATATTTACCAATCTATCTAAATAACTATCAATCCATCTATCTTTTTCTCTAGCTATTTCATTATCCCTATTTTAAATATCTATACTAATCCACCTGTCTAGTTTACCGAGCAAGCTCTGTACCCTTCTATCTACCTAACCATCTGTCTCTATCACCCCATCCATCTATACTGGTAATATATCTATGCTTCAATATCATTTTGATATCCTGTTATTTTGTTATCATTTTCATTATATATATATATATATAAAACAAAAGAGGGGGTGGTGTTTCTATGCAAGAAAAAATACAGGAAAATGTGTTGTTGAAAATGCACCTAAATTTCAAAAACTCGTAAATATTTAAAATACGTTTATTTACATATATACCAAATGAGTTTCAACAATATATTTTGTTCATCAATGGCAAAAGTTTAAAATTAGAAAAACATCTTTAAAAGTTTCAATGTTGACAAATTAAATTGTTTCAATGTTGATAAATTAACATGTTCAAAACTGAAGGTGTAAGTTTGAATGTTCATTGCAGTCAATAAAATAAAAACTGTATATCAATTTGTTTGAATGTACAAAGTTCATTAATGTTAGTGGTGATTGACAAGTCATACTGAAAAATACAAGGGAGAAATGAAAATAGTAAAAAAAGGTGGATAATTGTTACTAAAGTTTAAAAAAAAAATTTTTTTTGTTGTTCTTGGTTGTTTTTTTGTGTTGAAATTGAGTCATTTTTCTTTTCTTTTTACTGCTTTTCTTCTTTCTAAAGGATATTCAGCTTTGGTTTATACTTTTTAATCAGTCTTGTTTCGATGGGGTTTTTCCCTCTTTCTCAAAGGCTGTCATTACTTTCGAGACAGTACTTCTTGATACACCAAACATTTCAGCTGTTTTCTTTATGCTGGCGCCTGCTATATGAGCACCAACAATTTGACCTCTTTGAAAGTCTGATAGATCAGTCATTTTAATGAATTTTAATTACCTTTTTCTGATGATATCTGCAAAGAAACAGCAATTTTAGCAAAACATATTAAGCAACACTAATAATAAATCAGAAAACATAGAAATAAACAAGCTTTTGACGGTTTTATAGATGCAAACTAAAAAAATGAAACATCTTACTGAACCTAATAATATTTTTCTAACAAATCCTACCAATTCCTATTGAGGAGGCCAAAAGTCAACAATGTGTTGAAGTAGTGAATCAAAAGGATCTAACTCTTTTTAATCCAATCTCTTGTTGCCACATAAACTCAACTTTTTAGTGGGGAGATAACCCAGTTTTTAATGGCAATTTTTTAATGGGGGTGAGATAACCAAAAAGTGCCAAAAGACCAATTGAAAAAGTAGGAAAAAAATAAGTACTGGGACTGATTCATTCAATTAAAAATTCTCCAAGGCACTGCCCCAGCATGGCCATAGTCTAATGCCAGAAACAAGTAAAAGATAAACGATATATGTGTTTGTGTGTGTGTTTATGCGTCTTTGTGTCCGTGCTTGTCCCCGACCACTACTTGTCAACTGGTGTTGGTGTGTTTATGTTCCAGTAACTTAGCAGTTCAGTAAAAGGACCTGATAAAATAAGTATCAGGCTTAAAAAAAAAAAAAGGGGGAAATAAGTACTAGGATCAATTCATTCAACTAATAGTTCTTCAGGGCGGTGCTCCAGCATGACCACAGTCTAATGACTAAAACAAGTAAAAGATAAAAGAGAGGAAGGAATTCAACAGTGAAGAGATAAGACACACAGGGACAACGCAAGGAAAAAAAAAAACAGTGAGTACCCAGGGTACTATGTAGGCCAACATTAACCGACAGATGGGAGGGGGAGCAATTGTATTGATAAGAAACATTCACACACACATGCACAGACACACACAAATGCTTATAAATAGGAACAAATACATATGTATATGTATATATCATCATCATCGTTTAACGTCCGCTTTCCATGCTAGCATGGGTTGGACGATTTGACTGAGGACTGGTGAAACCGGATGGCAACACCAGGCTCCAATCTAATTTGGCAGAGTTTCTACAGCTGGATGCCCTTCCTAACGCCAACCACTCAGAGAGTGTAGTGGGTGCTTTTACGTGTCACCTGCACGAAAACGGCCACGCTCGAAATGGTGTCTTTTATGTGCCACCCGCACAAGCCAGTCCAGGGACACTGGCAACGATCTCGCTCGAAAATCCTATGGGAGCCAGTCAGGCGGTACTGGCAACGGCCACGCTCAAAATGGTGCATCTCATGTGCCACCCATATATATATATATATATATATATACACACACACACACACACACACACACACACACTCACACTCATACACATGCACACATATTCACACTTGTACACACATACATACAAACATACACACACATACACACACATGATAAGACAGACAGATAAATTAATTGATACACATACACAAACACCAAATTACCTTGATGCTGAAAGCCCAAACATATACACAGTGTATAAAGGCAGTGAATGGCTTGATAACACGCACACACACACACACACACACACACACACATGCACACAGAGAAAAGATCAAGGTTAAAGTACGCTATTTATTTACTGACTACTGACAGAGAACATGACAGAAGAGAGAGCTTCTGACTATTAAACAAGGTGATCTCAGGGCTGACACAATATCATTCTCATGGATTTCTACCCTGATTTCCCAAGCTATATAATATACAAAAGTAATGACAGTAAGTGATTCATTCAAATGCAATTTTTTTTTTTTTTACTAAGTGCAGGCATTACAATGTGACCAGACTGGAGTGCTCCTAATACATTAAAGGGTTTTTGTTGTTCATATCAGCCTCTTGTACCTCTCGACTTGTACTATGTGTATATCAATGCATGTATGTATATATGTGTAGTGACGTCATTTGGCGCCAAAATACAGTCGCCATTACTGCGTTTTCATCCACGCATGTGCAGGGAATAGTTCCGGAAGGAACACAGAAAGAGTCCCATGCGCATGCGTGGAATTCAACAGCTAAACGTTCCCGCTCTTTTCATTCTCTTTCTCGGTCGGCCGGCCATGAGCATGGACGGGTCAAGCTGTCTCTCCAGCATTCCAGCTCTGGGGACAGCTCATTCCAACGTTCCAACGTCTCAGCAACCATGCTCTCTCACAGAAGTCGTCTCAGCAACCAAGATTAAGGCTGCCTATTTTCCTCCATAAATAAATATTGTTGTGTTGATAGTTCAGAGTTCTGCGTTTCGTTGTGTTTATTCTGAATTTAATATAGGAAAGCGGGTGTACACCTAATGGTGCATAACCAATTTTCTATAATTGGTGACCCCGAACAAAGAACAATCGCAGCCGAGGATTCTGATCTACCGACCAATAATGTTACAACTGGTGACACGACTAAAAGAACAACTGCAGCCGAAAATCTGAACTGCGACCAATAATACTACAATTGGTATCCCAAGCTAAAAAGATCTACGGACCTCGTTTCAACAGCCATTGAATTCGTATGCTTCGCAACGTTCAACATCAGGATTGCCTCTACACTCTCATCAAACACAAGTGAAAAGCTAATAAAATTTTTCTACGTTAAAGTTTTTCATTTTGTCAATGACTTCTAGAGCCTATAAACAAAGACTTCTTTATTGCTAAGACCTTTGTGGTTTTTCACACAAAAAACTTCACGGTTATTTCATCCTAACAACTTTTCGAGTAATTTCCTATGTGTTTTACGCGACGTCAATTCATTCTTACACAGCGTCCTCTACTTGCTGAAAATAGCAGTAGAATGCACAGTTACATTTCAGTGAGTACATAACATTTATTGATGCTTACTTGTTCCCAGTTCAGCATATTTCACACCTCTCCGTTTCTCTCGGCCGGAGAATGGAAGAGTTACTGGCTTATATTCATTTGCATCGAGATCTTTTGGTTTTTTTTCGCTCGCAGCTCCGAATTCATGACAGCATTTTCCAGCAATGCCACCAACGGTACCTCTCAAATAGACGCCCTGTTAAATTTCTCTCTCCTGATACGCACCAACAGCTACCATCCCGCTTCTAATGGAATGGTTGAGCGTTTTCAGAGGCAATTTAAGGCTTCCTTACACGCCTCGCAACCCGTAGTCTTGAATTGAATTTCTTCAAGGTCGACGCTAATGGTCGTACAGAGATTGTGTCTGTCGACCGTCAGAGAAAGCGTACCTTTTCGAACACCACACACCACTGTCAACATCACTACCACCATACACATTGTCAACGCCTTTACCAATGCATACACCAACATCAACAAGCGCGGTTTTATTTTGACTCTGTTAGAGTGGATGTTTCCACTCACGATCAACAGACCATCCAGAATGTTCAGTACCAGGTAACAGGTCCCAACTAGCATCCGACGCTCAACTACAGCTCTGCTCACTGACCACAACTTCCTGCATATTAACATTCTAAATCTCCTCTACATTTGACTTATTGTGTTTTAGTGGACAATTTCAGTGTTTTTTATTGAACATTTTTCTTCCTTTCAGAAAAAAAAAAAGAAAACAATCAGACTTTTCAGACTTTTACATTCC
>NC_069009.1:8810858-8814298 GCF_001194135.2 Octopus bimaculoides
AATAAATATTGTTGTGTTGATAGTTCAGAGTTCTGCGTTTCGTTGTGTTTATTCTGAATTTAATATAGGAAAGCGGGTGTACACCTAATAGTGTATAACCACTTTCCTATATATGTATATGTTCTCTTTTTCTTTTCAAATATGGAATAAATTTTGACTGGCCAGCTATTTGATAGCAAGGTTGTGAAGGAAAGCATTTGTACATCATCATCATCATCGTTTAACGTCCGTTTTCCATGCTGGCATGGGTTGGACGGTTTGACTGGGGACTGGCAGGCCAGGAGGCTACACCAAGCTCCAATCTGATCTGGCAATGTTTCTACAGCTGAATGCCCTTCCTAACGCCAACCACTCTGAGAGTGTAGTGGGTGCCTTTTACATGTCACCGGCACAAGGGCTTCAGTTAGGCGGCACTGGCGGTGGCCATGTTCGGATGGTGCTTTTTATGTTCCACTGGCACAGGAGCCAGTCGGGCAGCACTGGCAATGACCCACGCATGAATGATGCTTATTGCATGCTGCTAACATGAGAGCCAGTCAGGCATCACTCGCATCGGCCATGCTCGAATGGTGCTTTTTATGTGCCACCATCACGGAACCACTCAGGCAGCACTGGCATTGACCATGCTTGAACGGTGCTTTTACATGCCACTGGCATGGGTGCCAATCAAGTGGTACTTGTCATCGGCCATGACAATGACTTCACTCGCCTCAATAGGTCTTCACAAGCACAATTTATTGACCAATGATTGAAGGGTACTCTTAAATGGGCTGGTTATGCTGCACTAGCATAGGCCATGGTTACGGTCTCACTTGGTTTGCCGAGTCTTCTCAAGCATAGCATATCTCCAAAGGTCTCAGTCACTTGTCATCACCTTGGTGAGGCCCAATGTTTGAAGGTCATGCTTCACCACCTCATCCCAGGTCTTTCTGGGTCTACCTCTTCCAAAGGTTCCCTCTACTGCTAGGGTGTGACACAGCTGTCCTCATCCATATGCAACACATGTCCATACCAGCACAGTCGTCTCTCTTGCACACAATATCTGATGCTTCTTATGTCCAACTTTGTCCAACCTGTAATGATATTACAATTTCATTCTAGCAACTTCTGCCATTTTGTGGACAGATCCATTATTTCTTGCTCAAATAATTTCTTCACCTTATTGGTGAAAAACTCTTCCAGGTGAATTTTTACATCCTTTTCAGATCTGAAGGTCTGTCTATTCAATGAATTTTGAAAAGACCCAAACAGGTGGACATTTGAAAGCCCAAGATCAAATGAATATGGAGGGTGTGGCAAAACTTCTTCATCAAGTCTCACTAACTCCTGCTACATCTGCAAAGAAATGTGCACTCTGGCACTATTATGATTTGTGTGTAAGTGTGCCTACACATACACACACACAGGCACACACACACACACACACACACACACACACACGAGGGAGTGCTGCAAATTTCCTGGCTTTGGATAAAAGAAAATATAGGAGGATCAGTTTATTATGATTTTATTCAACATATTCCCTTCTCAGATTCACACATTTATTGCAGAAGTCCTTCAGGTTTTCTAAGCTCTGTAAAAGAACTTAGAATGTTGGGCTTCCAATGGGGCCTTTCATGATCCCTTAAAGCCAGGAACTTTTCAGCACCCCCCCTCGTGTATATGTGTTAGACATTTGAGTAATGGAAAACAGGTTGAGATTAGCTTCAAAACATGTGTAGTATGGACCTACCTTCTCCATTCCTACACCTAAAATAATCATTACCATCATCACCTTCATCATCATTTAATGTTTGTTTTCCATGCTGGCAAGGGTTGGGACAATTCCACAGGAGATGGAAAGCCAGAGAGCTGCAGCAGGTTTCATTTGTCCATTTTGGCATGGTTTCTATAGTTGAATATTTTTTATCATTACATACATATATACCTATATATATATAGTCTGTTAAAGTCTGTCATACCGGCCATGACGAAGGGAAATAGCCCTGAAACTCGAGTCGCCTTTATATATTTATATTTATATATTTATATATTTATATATTTGATCCTTTATATTGAACACTCAATATTTCATCTACATTCAATACTTTCTTTCATGGTGCCATCCATTTTTATTTTATTTTATTTTATATTATATATTGTATATTCCATATTCTATACCCCACATTGGTTCTGCA
This sequence comes from Octopus bimaculoides, assembly GCF_001194135.2. NCBI lineage: Eukaryota > Metazoa > Mollusca > Cephalopoda > Octopoda > Octopodidae > Octopus > Octopus bimaculoides. Next base: position 8,813,036 of record NC_069009.1, read on the forward strand.
GGAATATAAATAAAACATAAAAAAACAGACAGTGTTGGAACTCTTTTAAACAAAATAATATATTCCTCTATACACAATCATACAAAAAAACCACCTTTTTTGTATTTATTTTTACTTGCATGCCAGCATGGAAAACAGACATTAAACGATGATGATGATATAGACAAATAGATAGATATATACATATATATACAAATATATACATAAATAAGAAACAAACATTAATGTTTAATAATTAATGTTATAAAGTTTAATAAAGTGCTCAAATTTCACACCCTCCCCCAATTTAAATTTTGAACTTTTTCATCCATTTATTTATTTGTCTGTCTCTCTTATTTATCTCTTTATCCGTTTATTCATAAAATATATTTGTCAACTAAATGTGGCGGTCCTAGAGAAGACGGTGTTACTGTTGCTTTTAGCTCCAGGAAGACTTTCATATCTATCTATCTATTTATACACATATCTATCTATCTATCTATCTCTTTATGCGCCTATCTATATTGAATTTTAAAGTTTCAATACGTGGTTTCTTGCATATCCAGAATCTCCATCATCTAAAACATAGGGGAAAAAAATTTTTGGAAAAGTTTGAAATTTTAAATGGCAGTGGTGTTGGTGGTTTAAAAATTTTTTTTTTTTTTTTTGCATATTCATAATCTCTGACATCTAAAACGTAGGAATCTGAAAAAAAACTGCATTTTTCAAGGAGAGATGTGAAACTGCATTAGCCCTGTACATACATATATACATATACACACGTATAGAGTAATGCCCTGATATACAAGTTAAGTGAAAACTCATAAAGCAGAGCAATAATTTCCCATAGTAGCATATAAAATAGATCATAATTCATTTCCAGAAAAATATTTTACTTATAAAATTTTAAATACTTGTAAATAAATGGTAATAAAACAACAGTAGAATGTTAAGAATATTTTATGATAAAATATATTATTATTATAATCATTTTCTGAATCACTTTCACTTGTTCTAGAAGACACAAGCACTCATAGACAGACTTATAGAGTTCTTTTTTAAAAAAACAAGTCTAGAGTTTGTTGCTTTGAAGAAGCCTTTTTTTTGTTCCCTATAAATTTCTTGATAACATGCAGAAGCATTTGTTTATGGTAGTGGAAACTTCTGCATTTTGTTCAAAATTTGGATCTTATGCTTGAAAAAGTTACTATAAAACATATAACTTGTAAACCCGGGGTCCCATAAAGCAGGTCCTTGTAAAGTGAGGTATTACTGTGCATATAT
>NC_069009.1:8814577-8821954 GCF_001194135.2 Octopus bimaculoides
CTGACCAAAGCCTTGTGAGTGGATTTTGTAGACAGAAACTGAAAGAAGCCTGTTGTATATATGTATATACATATATATGTGTGTGTGTGTTTATCCCTGATCATTGCTTGACTACTGATGTTGGTGTGTTTACATCCCCGTAACTTAGCGGTTCAGCAAAAGAGACCGATAGAATAAGTACTAGGCTTACAAAGAATAAGTCCTGGGGTCAATTTCTTTGACTAAAGGCGGTGCTCCAGCATGGCCGCAGTCAAATGACTGAAACAAGTAAAAGAGTAAAGAGATATATTTACACAGTGTGCTTCTTTCAATTTCTGTCTACGAAATCTCCTCATAAGACTTTGGTCAGTCTGAGGCTATAGCAGAAGACAGTTGCCCAAGATTGCACACTGTGGGACTAAACCCAGAACCATGTGGTTGGGAAGCAAGCTTCTTATCACACAGTTGTGCCTGTGCCTATATATGTGTATGTGTGTGTGTGTGTGTGTGTGTCCTTGTGTCCATATTTGCTTTCCTCTCCAATGCTTGACAACTGGTGTTGGTTTGTTTACATTGCACTAACTTAGCAATTGGGCTGATGGTACTGATAAAATGTGTATCAGGTTTAATGGGGGTTGATTCATTTGACTAAAAATTCTTCAAGGCCCCTGTCCATGACAAAAACAATTAAAAAGTAGAATATGTCTGTCTGTGAGTCTATCAAGACAGCTGTGGAGATTGTTAGAATAGAGGTTGCTATTACACTATAATCAAACACTGAAGTACTTGAGCTGACATCTTGACCTTGTTGTGACCTCTGCTGACCTCAGTTTATCTCAATATTGCCATACTAGCAGCAGTAGATATCATGTAATTTGGTGGTGGTTTATAGTAATATAGTTTTAGTTGTGGTAGTGGTTGAAGTAGTGATGGGGGTAGTGGGGGTGATAGCAGCAGGGGTGGTGACAAGGGTAGGGGTCATGGTGGTGATGACATTGATGGGGACGATGGTGTTGGTGGTGGTGTCCATGGTGGTAGTGCTGATGGCAGTGGTTGTGATGGTAGTGGAGATGATTGTGTTGAAGAAACTGTGTGAGTGTGTGTGTTTGTATAAAGATTGTTGAGGAAAGTGGAAGCTTGGCACAGGGTGGAGTGGGGGGTTGGGGCAGGGGTTGGTACAGTTGGTGTTCCTGTGTGTTTTCCTATGCTAGTATGGGTTAGCTGAATACATATTGAAGCATTAAAACAACCTTCTCTGCATTATACTAAATGTAAATACATAGTTGAAAGGCAAATTTACTGCTGTATTCATCCAAAGAAAACATCTCTTATATGGATGTGCTGTATTTCAAAATGCAATATATATTGGAAGGAAATGAAAATCCTCCCAGCAGCAGCTGGTGAGGATATCATCATCATCATCATTGTTGTTGTTGTTGTTGTCATCAGCATCATCATTGTTGTCACCATCGTCATCATCATCATTACCATTGTCATCCTCATCATCATTTAATGCCTATTTTCCATGCTGGCATGGGTTGGATGGCATTGACATGTAGTGGCAAGTCAGAAGACTGTATCCAGCTCCAAATAGCGCCTTTGGCATGATTCCTACAGTTTGATGTCCTTCGTAGCACCAACCACTTTACAGAATGTACTGGGTGCTTTTTCCGTGACACCAGCACCGATAAGGTCTCTAGGTAACTTGCAGGACAAACCCCATCAAAGGAAGGGGAGTGGAATGGAGGAACAGAACTGGTGTCTTGCATCAGAGAAGAAACATGGCTACCTTAGGTGGAGAGAGGAAGGAGAGGAAATGGTGAAGATGTAACAAGGTGGGGACAGGGGCCATTTACTCAAGTTAGAGGGATGTGTATAAAGTGAAGTGGCTAGGAGATTGGAGAAGGTGAGTGGATGGGTGGGTGAGTTTACAAGATAAAGAAAGGAACATGGGAGCTAGAAGTGTGTGTGTATGTGGGGGTGGCAGTGATGTAATGAGTGGGCACTGGTAGAGGGAAGAGACATTAGGAGGATTATGTTGTGGGGAAGGGATCTAACAGGGACATGATTCAGAACACTTGGGTAGAAAAGGCATCACATGTAGTGATCGAATTCTGATGGAGATTCAGCAAAAGAACCAGGTCACCAGTGTAGAGTTGCTCCCAGGGGTAACCAATTTTAAATTCCTTTGTTATGGCCTAAAGGTAAATGATAAACAAGAAGTGGGGGGGGGCGCTGAGAACCAATCCTTGGTGAACTACCTGTACACTAAATTCGTAATGGAGAGCATAGGAGGAGGTGGAGGGAAGATGGTTTGTAGTGGGAGATGGGGTCAAGGGTATATGCCTCTATGTCCTTGATTTTATTTACCTGGGTGGGTCTTCTCAAGTACACCAATTCCTCAATTGTCTTGTCCTTTGTCATCTCTGTGAGGTTCAATATCTGAGGATCGTTTCACCGCTCTTCTGTGTCTTCCTAGGTCTACCTCTTCTACATGTTCCCTCCACATTTAGAGATTGGCAGCTGTCCTCCTCCATCTGCATCACATGACCATACCAGCACAGTCTTTTCTCTTGCACACTACATCTGATGCCACTTATACCCAATTTTTCTCACAAAACATTTACACTTTGTCATACATGAACACACTGCACATTTAGTGGAGCATGCTGACTTCATTTCTTTCAGACTTTTACATGTCCTCTGCAGTCACAACCTGTGTTTCACTGCCGTGTAGCATAGCTGAGGGAGAGTCCCTTTGTAACCAACACTGGTAGCAGCTCTTTGAACTTTACCTTAATGGCTATTCTAGCAACTATGCTTTCAGAGCAAACTCCTCTACTGCTAATTAGGTCACCTAGGTAACAAAAGCTATGACCCCTGGACATTTGAGGAAATCTATTTCCTGTACATTCCTGGTGTTTATTGTATCTATACATCTGCCACACACAAACACTTCTTTCTCTGCTAACCTTCCACTGCACCTCTTATATGAACATAGCTTACACAGGGTACACCATATGGAATTTCTACCTACACATTTTCTACAGTACCATTTCCCTGAAGGGATTAGTAATTTGTCTGTTTTCCTATTTACTAGTACTATGGTCGGATCTTTCTGATTTGGCGGACACCGCTGTTTTATTTAGTGTGTTTTCTACTGAAACACTTTAAAACTTTGTATACTTGTATATTTTGTCTTATAGGACAGAAAAATTTTGTATTCGAGGTTATTTCATGTTAAAAATTTTCATGTTTCGGTAATTTCAACCAATCACTGACGTCTATTGAGGTGAAAACAATTACTGCTGTGTTGTTTACAATCCACAGCAGTAATTGTTTTCACCTCAATAGACGTCAGTGACTGGTTGAAATTACTGAAATACGAAAATTTTTAACATGAAATAACTTGGAATACAGAAACTTTTCTTAACAAGAATAAGAGAAAAAGATGTTTTATATGACACATTCTACCAGTATCCCAAATTTGAAAGTGTTTTGTTAGAAAACAGACGGTGTCCGCCAAATCAGAAAGATCCCTATGGTCTTTGCTAAATTAATTCTAAGGCTCTTGGTTTCACACCCTTGAAATTTTTTCTTTAATTCTGGTAGAGATTCAGTTATAAGAACAAGGTCATCAATGAAGAGGAGCCCCCAAGGTCTTGAATTCCTCTATGTCCTCTAGAACAGGGATTAACAAGAGAGGGCTGAGAACAATCCTTGATGAACACCTCCCTGCACATTAAATTTGTTGCTCTACTCATTGTCAACTTTTACCTTACTGACAGCATCCCTGTACATAGTTTAAACAGCTCATGCAAGCCACTCGTCTACCCCTAGGTTCTGCAACAATCACCAGATGAGAAAGTTAGGGACTCTGGTAAATGTTGATACCCATGTCAATAAATGCCAAGGACAGCAATTGTATTACTAGGAAGATAGCATCTGTAGTACTTTTCCCTAGCATAAAACCAGACATCATCTCATCTGATTAACTCTCTCCCTAATTAGTTATGCTATGACCCTCTCTGTATTTTCATGACCTGCTCCAATAATTTGATAACTCTGTAATTTTGTCTTAAGGCATCACCTTTATTTTTGCAGCATTTAACTATATGGGTGACTAAGCTGTATCCCATTCCACAAGATATTTTAAGCATCTTGGTGGTAATTCCTGATGGACCAGGGGCTTTTCCAGTCTTCATATACTTGTCTTCTCAATCATGATGCTATCAACTCTGATAGCTGGTCCCTCTGTTGGGTCCACATTAAGAAGATTCTTCTCCCATGTAGCTGCACACATAGCTTGATTATGTGTGCAGCTAAGTTATTGATCAATCAGAAACCATACATCATGTGAAAGATGATTCTGGAAGGCTCTAGAACATTTCCCTACAAGGTTTATAGTCCTTTTCGGTACCAAACTGCAGTGATTTTGGTGGCAGTTTGAAATGCACTCTCTTTTGTCGTTATAATGACTTCATGCTTAAACGGACATGCAACTGTAGTGGCAAACAAGAAGCAGCGCATGTATACATATATATTCCTTGTGTTTAATCCAGCCCCAGTGGTAAATTTGGATATTCAGTTACTTTGTGTGTTGCATTATATTTCTTTCATCTTGCAGGCTCTATTTGTATATTTGTAAAGCATGACCAACTTCATATGACTTGTGCATTATCGTTGTCATCAACAAGAACAACAACAAAAACATTCAATGTCCAGATTGTTTGCCAGCATAACATGGCAGTCCTGGTTTAGGATGAATGTTGCTGTAATTTAGCCCCAGGAGACATTGTCTCCAGCTGGCTATACGACACGATCTGTGTCCTTGTATTTTCAAACAAGGGAAAATATAAGGACACAGATCATGTCGTATAGCCAGCTGGAGACAATGTCTTCTGGGGCTAAATTACAGCAACATTCGTCCTAAACCAGGACTGCCATGTTATGTTAGCAAATAATCTTTACTACAAAGTACTGTTGTTGAATATATCAATGTTGTGAGATTTAAAAATAGTAATTTTACATGCTGGCATGGGTTGGGTGGCTTGACAGGAGCTGGTAAGGCCAGGGTCCTTACCAGTTTCCATAGTCTGTTTTGGCTTTGTTTCTACAGCTGGATGCCCTTCACAACGCCAACCACTTTATAGAGTATAGTGGATACTTTTGATGTGGCAGCATCAGTGCTTTTCATGTGGCACCATCACTACTGCTTTTTATGTGGAACTATCACCTGTACTTTTTATGTGGCACCAGCACCCACACCAATGCTTTCTATGCAACACTTTGGTTTTAGGTGTTAATAAACCATGTTTAAATATTTTCTTGGTGTTAAATTATAACATGGAGCCTTTGTCAAATTCACCCAGCCACCATCACAACAACCCAACAATATTCATGTGAACCAAGTAACACATCACTTCCACCACCAAGAGAAAACAAAAATCTAATTTTTACTTTTATTTCCAAAAATATCTAAATATATTTTTATTTATTTATAAAAAAAAAAATTAGATAAAAATGTAAAAAAATGATGTTGGAGAAAAATGAAGAAAATAATTTGATATTTAAAAAAAATTAAAAATTAAAATATATGCATATATTGATAATAACAATAATGGTTTCGAATTTTGGTACAAGGCCAGCAATTTTGGGGTAAGCTGAATATATTGACCTCAGAGTTCAACTGGTACTTATTTTATTGACCATGAAAAGATGAAAGGCAAAGTTGACTGTGTTGGAATTTGAACTCAGAATGTAAAGACAGATGAAGGTGTGATACCCTAACCAGTTGGTCATGTGTAGCGGAAACAGAATCCCGTCTACGTCTCTGTGCATAGTCAGGCATCTGTTTCAGTCGATTTGCCCTGGTTTTTTTCTGATTTAGTTGCCCGTCTTTCTCTCTGCTGTTGTGCTTTTGCTGCTAAATTTTCTTTTTCAGTCACATATTTTATATATAAATGAAAGCGCATTAAAAACTATCTTGTTTAGTGTGCTAGAAATAGCAGCAATCACATAATTATTATTGTAAGGCTTATAGCGTTTCAAGTAACCATACCAACACTTCATTTAAAAAAAAAATTCTACCAGTATATTAAAGAATTTTCATTTTATCAAAAATATTCATTTAACAAACTCCAGAAATTGATAATATTCTTGAAATTGTGTCTCATATCAAAGTTATATAGCTATTATTAAATTATCGTTAATGAAAATGGAGGCGAACAAGAATGAGAGACTGTTGCAAATATAACATAAAATGTTGCCTGCAACGTATTAATAGTGTTTATTATTAAACATTAAACTCTACTCTGCAGTGAATGCAATGGATATTCAAATTCATGAAGAATTGGATGCAGTAAATGCAATGAATATTTAAATTTGCGTGAATTTGAAGTTTAAAAAAATTCAATAAACTTCAGAAATCAAAATCATAGGCAATTTCTGAGAGCATGAATTTATAAAAATATTTTCAGAAGGTCAAGTTTTTAATATCGCTTTCTTTTAGTACTTTTAGTAATTGTTACATACCTAATTAATAATCAGCTTTCTCCATTATAGTACAGATTGAAAAGATCCCAATTTGGAAATAAAATAGATGATATCCTTAAATTTAAATAAATTTAATTTAACTATAAGTTTAGCAAATTAAAATAATAGACTTAAAGCTCAATACTAACAATTTTAACAATAATAATGATAGTAGAAGTAGCAATACTAAGGAGAGGGATGATGATAACAGTAAAAAACATATTTAAGGTAACCTGATACTAAGCATTAATACTACTATTTATACTAATACTATTTAAGGATGCTCTTTATCTGCAGACTGCCAAAATTCCTTGGACAGCTAGTCAATTTGCTTTTCAATATCACCATGTGTATTTCTATTTTGGCTGGACTTGTATTTAATTTAGATTCTATCTGAACAATGCAGTTGACTCCACCCTGAAGATGTGACAATTAACAATAGGTGTGCATAAAGATGTAAATCTTGTAGTGTGCATTAGCTGCTGCAGAAACGTAAAGAAGTAATTAACTGCTGAATAAAATTGGATATACTGTAAATCCTGGAGTATAATCCGCACTTTTTTCCTAAAATTTATAGGTCAAAATTTCTAGTGCGTACTATATACGAGGTTAAAAATGAAAAATATTTTCTAAGCAAAATTTTCTAAGTGATAAATATGTAAAGGCAGTTTATTTAATATTTATTTTTCACTGACGTTATTACTTTTATTTCTTTATTTTCTGCAAAGTGCACAAAAAAGCTACACGTTTGCATTATGTTATATACACAATAATAATAAAGGACGTTACCGTATATACGTTTACAAACCAAGGACGTTATATAGACCTCCTTGACTCAAGTTAGAGAAGGGGTGCGTATTATAC
>NC_069009.1:8822233-8823060 GCF_001194135.2 Octopus bimaculoides
TATATACATACACATATGGATCTTTTCTGTTTGGTTGCCAGCAGCTGCCAGTATCAATTTCCTGTTCGAATTGATTTCATATCCAGTGTAATGATACACTTTTGTAGACTAATTAATGATGTGAAAGTAATTTTCGCTATAAATCAATAATAAAGAGTTATTAGTAATTAAAGTTTGAAAATTTTGGTAATTTTAGCCAATCGTAAGCCACAGACACATTCATGTCTGTTTCGATAGTAACATGTGAACTCTTTTGCATGTTGCCGTAGTAACAGCCTTTGAAAAGTCTGAAAGGAAGCATGTGTTGACATCAGTGTTGTTTACTTGTTTCTTTTTTAGGCATTGAGGTGGTTGTGAGGTGTGCTGAAAATAACAGCTAAATAAAATTTTTCTGATAAATCTTTTAAATTAAAGTTTGTTTGCCAACATCTTAGCCAGAGATTTAAAACTAACTGGTTTTCTCTTTCAAATTAACATAAACATTTATTTACATGAAAGAAAATTACCGGAGACATAACACGTGCTATTTACAAATATTGACAGCACATGCTATTTTCAGGTGGTTGATGACAAAATGAGCAGTCACGCACAAAATGACAGCTTCCAAATCCTGTTTCCTGACTGGGTGAAAATGATTAAACTTTAAACCTCTATGACTTTTTAAAAACATTTTTCTGAAAAAAATGAAATAACTCTAGCATTTCAGTTTGGGCAAGTGTATTATTGTGCCAAATTAAAAAAATTTTCAGTAAACTTTAATTTTTGGAGCTGCTGGCAACCAAACAGAAAAGATCATATATATATATATATATATATATATATATATA
>NC_069009.1:8824679-8829113 GCF_001194135.2 Octopus bimaculoides
TATATATATATATATATATATATATATATTTATATACACACACATGCATGTAGATAGAGAACAGTTGCTATATTTCATTCCATAATGCCTACCTCACATGAGAGCAGAGTAAATAATCAGATCTTACATTCCATTGGACCTCTAGTGTGAAACCAATTGGTAAGAGCCATAATGGATACCGTACACTTCAATTAATATATTATTATTATTATTATTATGGACCCTGCCATTGTTAGATGATGGATGAGGGTTCCACGGCATCTTGCTGAACAACCTTATAGGGGTTAAATGTTTGTGCTGTACATCATCTCACTCCCTCCATCAAATCATCATAACCTAGATAGGTACACAGGTGTGCCACATGTCAGATGTTGAAACGATTGCAAAGTAATGTGAAGTCAAGTGTTTTGCTCAAGAACACAATGTACAGCCTGGTCTGGGAATCGAAACCATGATTTTACAATCTTGAGTGCAACACCCTAACCACTAGGCCATGTTTGTTTGTTTGTTTCTGTGTTTGTCCCACCAGACTACTTTACAACTAGTATTGGTTTGTTTACATCCCCATAACTTAGACATTCAGCAAAGAGATTGACATATTAACTACCAGACTTCAAATGAAAAATTAAGTACTGGGGTTGAGTTGTCTGACTACAACCCTTCAAAGTGGTGCCCCAGCATGGCCACAGTCCAATGACTGAAACAAGTAAAAGATAAAAAAATTAATGAGGCAAAGAAAAGACTATGATTAGATATTGTGGTGCAACTGTTGTGGTCAGTTGTGGAATTTAGAGTTTGTATGGAGTCCAAGAAGTGAGAGAGAACGAGCTTACATGTAAGAATGTGAAGATATATTTGGATTTCTGGCAGTCAAAGATTAGCACCTTGTGTTTGTTTAGTCCAATGTCAGTCCTGATTCAACAAACCAATGATCAAAGATGTTCCAGCTACAATGACCATCCCCTCTTATTTAGACATAATATATCTTGGACTACATCATCAAATGTATAATATAGTAGTTAGGTATTAGTGGTTATAGTTGTTCCATGGTCCAATTGACTGATGATGAAAGATGTTCCAGCTGTGACCATCCCCTCTTATTTAGACATAATATATCTTGGACTACATCATCAAATGTATAATATAGAAGTTAGTATTAGTGGTTTTGTTGTTGTTAAGCCCCCAAGTAATTCCTGGTTGTAGCTTTCATTCAGCCAAAGTGTACCTAAAACTACATTATCTAATGTACTACTATACACAGTAGTTAGTATTAGCGGCTACAGTTGTTAGTGTTTAGCCCTAGGTCAAAAACATTCCTGCTGTGACCATCCTGTTTCTTTTGGAATATATCTTAAACCAGACCTCATTATCCAATGTGTCCTTAATTTGAGGGCTGTTTGGATGTCATATCTAGCAGCTCAAGTGCCTATGTTGAAGGCTCTATTGTTGGTCAACCATTGCTGTGGTTAGCTGTTGTTGCTGTTTTGGTCAAGCATAACTGATTTTGTCTTTGATGTACTGGCTCTGGTTGGGTGCTTCGTGTATGACGGGGGCTGCTGTGCCAACACCATTCTGGGTGTAGAAAGATATCTCCTCTGGACGAGGCAAGAGTCCGATGCCTCCTTGGAAACTGCCAGATGGGGACAGGAATGAGGGCTCTGATGGGTCAGCATGCATTTGCGCAAGCAGTGGGAAAGGGTTGTCTGGCAGCTGGTCATAGGTGCTGCGTGTCGTAATTCTATTGATTGTTTTTCTTGTTATGCTTGGGTTGTCGCTGGGGCCAGGGTCTGTTGGGTCTGGAACCTTCTCAGCCCACATCACCTGAGATGTTTGGCAACCAGTTGTTGGGTCAAATCCTGACCGTACCATTGCTGACCGTTGGCCTGGTTCAATTGCTGATATTCCATCGATAGCATGGGGGTCAGGGACTGACATTGGAAATCTCCTGGGTGGTGATCCAGATCTATTTGGCAAACTCTTTCGAGATCTTGGTTTCGGTTTTACTACTTCGCCCCTCTGGCCACGGCCACCCTTTGGGGAAGAAGATGCGGCAGGTGCATAAGGATCAGCTGGAGTAGAAGTGTATTCTGGGGGCAGCCTATTTCCACCCATGCCATTCACTGTCCGAAATGCACTAGGTGGTGTATTGGTGTGTTGAGATGAGTCTTCATTCCTCTGTGAGGGTTGTGAAGTCTGCATGAAAAATGCTGTTGTATTGATTGGTCCAGATTTGGTTGGTGTCGATTCCATGTACCATGCTGCTTTTCCACTGACCGAGTCTTCACGGTGTGGGTCCGAATGCGAATGGTATCCATACGCAAATGATTTATTTGGATCAGGATTGACAGTTCGAGACATTATCTCACTGAACGCTGTTGGGAATCCACTGTAATAGGGATCACTCTGGTCCTGATGCGATGAATTCTGGACAAGGTCTGGAATACCAAAATGCGGATGGACAGGGCGAGAATGAACATCATCATCATCATCATCGGCTTGAAACTGTGAATGTGAATCTCGTCTTCCAGATGGTTTTGTTTGTGATTTCTCTGTTGCTGCCAGCATGGGGTCCTGCATGGACTTTTTAATGTAGGCATTGTTAACAACAGGGTTGGTCATCTGTCGTGGCTCCTCATCTTCTGTTTCAAAGTCAAAGGAATTGCCGACGCTGTTTGAGTTACTATTTTCAGCAAGTGTGTGGAAGTGCTTGACTTCCAAATCATTTTCATCTTCTTCATCTTCCCCATACCGTCTACCATCCTGTCTCTCTCTACTTCTTCCTCTATTAGAACCATTCTTTGACTGATGTTTCTCCCTTTCTTGTTTTTGTTCCTGCCGTTTTTGGATCTCTTCCTGAAGTTCTTCTTCAGTTATACTAACTCGATTGGTGTTGTTACCCTGTGATGGAACCTCATCCTCTGAGATCTTGTTTTCGCTTTGGTTGTGATGTTTTGCAGTGGAATTGCGATCCCTTGACTGAGCTGATGGTGCCTTATGTTGTATTTGTGCATAGGCCACATTATCTGTCTGTGGACCATTTGTTGTGGGGCTTTGATTATGACTGGACCTGTGTTTGGAATTTTTGTTCATCTGTGACAAGGGGTCATCATCTTGTTGTTGGACCCCAGTTCTCTTTGCTGGTTCTATGGAACTTTCTGTTAAAAGACAAGAAAAGAAAAGAAAAACATATAAATAGAAAAGATGAATAGGAGTGAAAAAGTAAGGGACCAGTAATTAGAGGGGTCAATGACATCAGCAAACATTATCCCCTCAAAATTGCTGGATATAAAGAAAAAAATAATAGAAAAACCATAAATAATGCTGTGTAACACAATTTCTGTCCTTGGGGGAGCAACTGTTATTTCCTATTTGCTGACCCCTACAAAGTATGAAGCTTTTGTTACATTTATTTAAACCCCAAAGAATCCCTATCAACACATGGCTATAATGCTCCCCCAACACTGTACTTGCTCAGAGATGCACATACTGTCAGTCAGAAAGGGACACGCTCAAGTGATTATAGTCAAGCAAGTGACAAGCAAGCAAATCTGTGGTGTTGAATAGAATATTTGCTATAATGGGATTTGTGCTTCAGCAACTCACAGAATCCGTCTGAAATGTATAGAAAATTAGGTCAGTTTCAAAACATTGATGTCTAAGTAACAAGAGCAAATCAGTGATTTCCTTTGGTTTCTGAAGAGAAGCAAAGCGGAAATAAAACTTACTGACCAACAAGAGAAATAAAAAGATTTTAGTGCTGTGGTAGGTTGAGGAATTCGGAATTTGTCTTCAATTTGGTAGATGCAAAAGAGAGGGAGTGAGAAAGGGAGAGAGAGAAAGAGAGAGAGAGAGAGAGAGAGGGAGTGAGAAAGGGAGGAAGACAGGGAGGGAGAGAGAGAGGGAGAAATATAGCTCTTAATGATTATCATTCCCCCAATAGGCTTGATAATTGTTAAGTAATATACCTCAATAACATGAAACCAATGATAGCCTAGTTAACACACAAATAAATAATATTTATCCACTGATGTGGTGTTGAGCACTTATTCTTCCTGTTTGATATTAACACACAGACATATATATATATATATATATACATACATACATACATACATACATACACACACACACACACACACACACATATATATATATATATATATATATATACGTATATATATCCAAACAAACATATATATATTCTTTTATTCCTTTATATGTTTCAGTCATTTGACTCTAGCCATGCTGGAGCACCGCCTTTAATCAAACAAATCAACCCCAGGACTTATTCTTTGTAAGCTTAGTACTTATTCTATCGGTCTTTTTTGCTGAACTGCTGAGTTAAGGGAACGTAAACACACCAACATCGGTAGTTAAGCGATGGAGGGGAGGACAACAGACACACAAACATATACATATATATATATATATATA
>NC_069009.1:8829779-8838142 GCF_001194135.2 Octopus bimaculoides
ATATATATATATATATATATATATATACATATATATATATATATACACACACACACTTATATATAAATATGTTATATATTTGGGGATGGTCATATTTTTGCCAATTAGCTACACACACTATATACTTGTTTGTCACTTCCACCCTATCATAATTCTCATTTTAGTGCCCTTTGCCCGAAATCTTTTGTTCTGTGACCCTCCATTCCATGTGTCTCTACCTTTCTGTAAGGTTGGAGTGTTGCTGAAGAGGTTACTGTCTGAGGATTATGAAAGATTTCAGACAAAGGACAGTAAAATATGAATAATAATAAAACTAAAGTGAAGACCAAGTATATAAGGCATGTGGTTTATTGGTGAAAGTATGACCATCCCCAAACATAACAACATATATATATATATGAATATATATATATGCAGGCATGTATATAAATGAATGTAACAAGAAGAAAAATGTGACTCAACTTACTGTTGTTCTCAGTGGAAGGAGTGTAGCGGTAGGAAGGAGTTCGTCGCTTTGGTGACTGGTCTCTACCGGAACCCCGTGGGGACCGCGACTTCTGTGAGTGTTGGGCTTTGCTCTCTGGGTCATTGACAAACAAGTCAGGCAGCTGTTGTATCTCATTGTATGATGTCATGCTTCGTCCGCTGTGCCGGTCAGTGTCAGGGCGTGACCTAGACCCTGACCCTCTGTGTGAACCATGAGGGCTTTGTTGTTGTTGTGAGAGACCTCCACTAAAGTTTTGTTCAAAGTGACTTGGCTTTGTGTCAAAGGTCACGGTGTTCAGCCGTCCAGAACGTCTATGGCTCACTGGTTCCAGGTACTCAGCATATGGTTCCTGTTCCCCTGAGCTTTGATGTTTATTGTATTGCTTGCCAGTAGTATGAGGCGGGTTTAAAGCTGGCCTGTCAGCAATATTCATACTGCTACCTCTACTAATACTCCAGCCCAAGCTACCACTGCCTTCTCCATCTGACCTCCCCTTGCCCTGAGACGTTGCCAACATGGAATTCAACACAAGGGTATTGAATGCACGGTTCACTTGCCCTCCCCCATCACTTCTGATTTGTGCATTTGTCTTTTCCTGTCCCAAAACTGACTCTGACCCAGCAGTTACCACGCTTACCGTCGATCCATTGGTATTTAGTGGTACTTTAGTCAGGTTCTTGGAGCTGTGATGTTGGCGCCGCTTGCCTGTTAGTATTCCTGTATTATACATGTAGCAGAGTGCAAAGGCAAAGGCTATGAGTAGAAGCACAGCAATAATAATGCCAATGATGGCACCAGGAGCCAACCGTGACCCTCCAAACACGGCTTCAGGTTCATCAGGATCTCCTGTCAATAGAAACATTTATTAATTAAAAATAGCTAATTAATTAAAATTAAATAAACATATTTAATAATAACCACACAAACATTCTAAATCAGTGGTTCTCATCTGGGGTCCATGCTAGCAAAATAGGAAATTGGAGATCTACAGTAGTATTTTAAAGACTTCTTTACAAAGCTTTGCTTCAGAGAGATTTATTGCAAGAAACAGCTAGGTTTCTTGCTCTGATGTTTTACATAGTTCAACCAACACAAGTTAATGTGTGAAAAACAAAATAGGAATTTTGAAAGAAGTTTCTATGAAACTAGTTTGTAAACATTAAATGGCTATAGAGTAGGGGGAGGGGACACCAGAATAAAATAGTAAACAAAGGGGTCCATAGGTAAAAAAGGGTTGAGAACCATTGCTCATAAATAATAGCATGTATTAGGCTGTTCTGAAAATAATGCCTGCTCTAAGTGTTGTATTTTGAAACACAATTTTATCATAGTATTTTAATTATATTTTAAATGAATTTCGACATACTTAATAATTGATGTATGCTTTTCAATAATTTTCTACTTATTTCAGACAGAAAACATTCTTGAAGCATAGGCATTACTTTTCTTGCATGAGTTCAAGCTTGGGCACAATACCCCACAAACAGCTGCCAATCTCCACAGAGCATGGGGAGAGGGGTCCACAAGTGATTGCACAGTACGAAGGTGGTTTCAGAAATTCCATAGTGGTGATGAGAGCCTTTAAGATGAAGAAGGCAGAGGACAGTCATGCAGTCTTGACAATGAACAATTGAAAGCAATTGTTCGAAGAAAAAAAAGACTGATGTCAAAGTGTCAGAGAAATGTCTCAGGCACTTGGTGTCAGTATTGCAACTGTCTCACACAATCTGCAGAAGATTGGCAAGGTGAAAAAGCTTGATAAATGGGAACTGCATAAGCTCAGTGAAAATCAAAAAGTTTGGCATTTTGAAGTGTGCTCGATGCTCTTTCTGCAAAACACCAATGCTCCTTTTCTTGACCAAATAGTCACTTGTGATCGAAAGTAGGTCCTTTATGATAACTGTAGACAATCAGGTCAATGGCTTGATCATGATGAGTCTCCTGAAAATTTACCAAAGCCAAAGTTGCATCAGCAAATGATTATGGCGATTGTCTGGTGGTCTGCAATTGGTGTTGTCCATTACAACTTTCTGGAAGCCAATCAGAGCATTACAGCAGAAGTTTACTGCAATCAGTTCACTGAAATGCATGCTCACTTGCAAACAATGAGGCCTGCATTGGTGAATCGGTGTGGCCCAATTTTGCTCCATGATAATGCAAAGCCACATGTTGCAAGAATGACGCTGCTGAAACTCACAGACTTGAGATATGAGACTTTACCACATCCTCCATATTCCCCTGATCTTTCACACACTGACTACCATTTTTTTAAGCATTCAAACATGTTTTTAAGGGATAAAACTTTTAGGTCCAAACCATAGATGGAATCAGCTTTCAAAGATTTCTTAGCCTCAAAGCCAATAAGTTGTTATTAACGAGGCATAAATAATCTTACTGATCAATGGCAGAGATGCATAGATGTTCACGGTTCATACTTTCACTAATCAATACGCTTCTATTGCTAATTTTTCCAGAATAAAATTATGTTTCTGAAATTGGCCATTATTTTCAGAACAACCTGATATATATTGGCTTGAAAACCCCTTTTGGATTGAAAAGTCAAAGGTTGCTTGTGGGACATGTACTGCACTCCCATGTAGATATGACAACAGCCTTCAACCTTTTCTATCCCAAAAGGGTCTTTCAACCCAATATAACATGTTATAAAGTAAAGTAGTAGACTGGCAGAATTGTTAGCATGCAGGGAAAAATGCTTTGCAGTATTTTGTCTGTCTTCATATTCCTAGTTCAAAATCTGGTGAGGTTGACTTTGCCTTGGGGTTGATAAAATATGTACCAGTTGAGCATTGGGGCTGATGTAATTGACTTAGCCTCTCCCTTGAAATTGCTGGCCTTGTGCCAACATTTTAAACCAATATTTCCATGCTATTATTTACAGATTTATATGTACTTTGACAGCCAATTCCAAAAAAGGAATTATTCTATGTTTTTTCAAAAGTTTATAAATTTTAATGAAATACGGCATCAACAATTAGTATTTAGCATGTAGGTGCAAGCATGACTGTGAAGTAAGAATCTTGTTTCTCAACTACATGGTTCCAGGTTCAGTCCCATTGCATTGCAGCTTGGGCAAGGGTCTATAGCCTTCAGACTGAGCAAACCCTCATAATGACGGGTTGATTCATTTGACTAAATATTCTTCAAGGTGGGACCCCAGCATAATGACTGAACCAACTAAAATGTAAAAGATATGTATATGTGCGTGTGTGTATATATATCAAGTATATAGAGTATATATTTATAATATACAGTGTGTAAAGAATCCAGTCATTTGAGCACAAGTTCTTCAGAAAGCTGCTATGCATTGCACACACACACAGTACAAAATCATCAGCTTTGTCAGGCAGCAAGTCACCGAATGCGTTGGCAGACAGGAACCATTCCTTGTGCAGGTAAAAGTACAAAAGCCTGCCTGATTTTGGTCATGTAGCCTGCCACGACTCCCTGTCCAAGACTATTTTTTAGGGCACAGTTGAGGGAGGGAGGAAGAGAAGCAGGCAGAGAAAATCCTAGTTTGACAACATTAAGGACTGGACAGGTGACAGCAAAGCGAATCTGCTTGACATGAAAGAGAACAGAGAGCAGAAGTGATGGTTGGTTTGAAAGAATCTCGAGTGGTGCAGTCCAATGATTGACTGCAGCCAATCACTGGGCTGCATCACTCGAGATACTTTCAGTTAATGGGTCTTGAAGATGATGATGATGATGATATCCACAGTATACAGAGTGTATTTAGTATATACAGTGTATTTTTTTAATCTTTCACATGTTTCATTTATTTAACTGTGGCCATGCTGGGGCAGCACCTTGAATTTCCAACTGAATGAATCAACCGCAGTACTTATTTATTTTTTTTGAAAGCCTGGTACTTATTCTATCAGTTTTTTTTGCTGAACTGTTAAGTTATGAACTGTTAAGCAGTGGTGGGGAACAAACACAGACAGACACATACACACACATATGTATATACACGATGGGCTTCTTTCAGTTTCCATCTACCAAATCCACTCACAAGGCTTTTGTTGGCTTGAACCTATAGTAGAAGATACCTGCTTAAGGTGTCATGCAGTGGGACTCAACTCAGAGCCATGTGATTGGGAAACAAACATCTTACCACAGAGCCACACATGCATGTATGTATGTATAAATAAATATGATGATTACTTCATCTTGACAGATGATAGCCATCCCATCACACAGCACAATCACTCTGTTAATGAGTCCTTAAATGACTTTTAAGACCAGCTGCTGAGTGACAGAGTTTAAAACACAAATGACAGATATTGTTCAAGTTTCTTATATATCTTTGCCCTTTGGAATTTGATTTTGAAGGAATTCTTTTGTGAACCAGCAGATGTCTTTTAAGTCCACATATTGTCTTACAAGTTTTATGACATTGACACAAATCATAAGAGGCAGTTGGTGTCCAAGATCATTACTTATTTGGGCATTACATTTTCATGTCACTTCATATGATTCTTGTATCCTGCTTTTGACAACAGAACACAATCACACTTAATACATATCCAATGTTCACTGTTGATTACAGTTCTAATTGTTCCTTTGTGACAGGCCTTTTTAAACTCATAACCAAAGATAAACCTCTGTATTTAGCCTTTGTTGACTTGGAGAAAGCCTTTCACAGGGTTCCCCCGATCCCTTATCTGGTTGTAGTTAGTAGGAGCTGTACAAGCTATGTACAGGGATGCTACCAGTAAGGTGAGGGTTGGCAATGAGTACAGCAAAGAATTCCGGGTACAAGTAGGTGTTCACCAAGGATTGGTGCCCAGCCCCTCTTGTTCATTATAGCCCTCCAGGCAATAACAGAGGAATTTAAGACAGGCTGCCCCTGGGAGCTCCTCTATGCTGATGACCTTGCTCTTATAGCTGAATCACTATCAGAACAAATTCCAGGTATGGAAGCAAGGTCTAGAATTGAAGGGCTTTTGAGTTAACCTAGTAAAAACCAAAGTCTTAGTAAGTGGGAAGGTAGACAAATCACAAATCCCTTCAGGTAGATAGCCCTGCTCGTTCTGTAGAAAAGGTATAGAGAGAAACTCCATAAGATGCACCCAGTGTTAGCTTTGGACACATAAAAGGTGCAGCAATATCAGAGGAAAGTTAACAAGGAAACTAGCTTTTGTATGTGGAAGATGTACAGATACAGTAAACACTGAAAATGTGCAGAAGATAGACCCCATCAACTAACAGGGGAACAAGCTAGAAGTAGTAGATAGTTTCCATTATCTAGGTAACCAAGTTAGTAGTGGAGGTGGATGCTCTGAAAGCATAGCTGTGAGAATAAGATTAGGCTGGGCAAAGTTCAGAGAGTGCCTACCTCTGCTGGCAACAAAGGGCCTCTCTCTCTCAGAGTGAAAGGCAGATTGTAAGATGCCTGTGTGTGAACAGCCATGCCACACAGCAGTGAAACATGGGCTGTGACAGCCCAGGATATGCGCGGGCTTGAAAGAAATGGAGCTGGTATGCTTCACAGGATGTGCAATGTCAGTATGCATGCTTAAAAGAGAGTAAACATCTTGAGAGAAAAACTAGGCACAAGAGGAGTCAGATGTGGTGTGCAAGAGAAACGACTGTGCTGATATGGTCATGTGATGTGTATGGATGAGGACAGCTGATCTGTAACTGTGGAGGGAACCCATGCTAGAGGTAGACCCAGGAAGACATGGGACAAAGTGGTGAAGCATGATCTTTGATATGCTGTGCTTGGGAAGACCGGTCAAGCCAAGTGAAATCATAGTCATGGCTGATGTTGGTGTCACGTAACTGGCACCCATACCGGTGGCATGTAAAGAGCACCTTTCAAGCATTGGCCCTCACAGAGTCAAAGTGGCTGAGTTCCTTTTGAGCATTGGCCCTCACAGAGTCAAAGTGGCTGAGTTCCTTTTGAGTGTTGGACCTCACAGAGGCAATGACTGAGACCTTTGGCATTATGTTGTGCTTGAAAAGACCCTTGAAATAGCAAAATTGCAATCCTGACAGATACTGGTGTCACACAAATGGCACCCATACTGGTGGCATGTAAAAGTACCCACTACACTCTCAGAATGGTTGGCATTAGGAAGGGCATCCAGCTGTAGAAAACCATGCCAAAAAAGACTGGAGTCTAGTGCAACCTTCCAGCTTATCAGCCCTGGTCAAACCATTCAACCCATGGCAACATGGATAATGGACGTTAAATGATGATAATGATGAAGAAGGTGAAAACATTTTTGTTCAGCCTGAGGGATAAAAGGCCTGTTGAGGAATCTGCAATAGCTGTGCATGAAGCAGACGTCACTCATGCTGAGAACCAGGAGTCTCAGATCTCGTGGCCCCACCTGGAGGACTACTTTTTTCTTATGACAAGGAATAAGAGGAATGCCAAAATCCTGTACTTCCAGCCCAAAGAGACCACCATCAAGGGTCAAGCAGTAAGCCTCTACATCTTGAAGTCGCATGTCAGGAGGAAACACCCAGCGCATGCCATCTAGTTTGAGGACAGGATCAAAGCTGGCTCATGGGAAACACAGGCAATCCTCAGGTAGCAGTGCCAGTGGCCAGTCACCACAATCATGAATAAAGAAAGCACACCAGCTCAGCACTGGCGACGTGTTTACCCAAACTGGCATTGGTGTCCATCAGTCTATGGTGGACAGAAGGATTGTAGACCTGTTTGTTGACAACATTCTAGCACTGCTTGTAGTGAAGTCCCCCACCCTTGTCAGCCTGATCTAGATGCTGAACCCCAGCAAGACATCGATGTCCCCCTGCACCCTGAGCAGGATGATCTTGGCCAGCTGGAGCAGTATCTCACAAGGTATTTTATAAATTAAAATTATAGAAGTTTATAAAATCATTATTATGGTGCACTTCATATTTTCTTAATTTAATTTAATTATTTATGAAATAATTATTTTCTTAATGTAATAAAATGTATAATAGCTGACTGAAATAAATGTCATAATATATAATATATGGTATATATATATTAATTTATCTTTATATATATATATATTTTCCACTCATGATTAAGTCTGCACAGCCAAAACTGCAGTCTTTAATAAAATAACAAATTAACAAACCTTAAGTTCTGAACTTATCAAATTCTGACCATCATTTCATCCCTCATCTTGGTTATTCACCCCCCACCCTATCTACAACACGTCACCTATCAAAGTCGTGTCACTATTTTCAAAAGTGTCATAACAAGCCTTTTTAATTAGGGGGTTAGCAGTGAGTGAAGCTAACTTTTTGGTTAGCTGTGCCCACCACTGATAATAATTCTTTCTACTAAAAGCACAAGGCCTGAAATTTTTGTGGGAGTGGACAAGTCGATTACATTGACCCCAGTGTTTCACTGGTACTTAATTCACCGACCCCGAAAAGACAAAAGGCAAAGTCAATCTTGGTGGAATTTGCACTCAGAGCATAAAGATAGACGAAATGCTGCTGCTGATTCTTCCAGGCTGCAGGCTGCTGCTCTCCAATAATAACAATGATGATGATGTTGATGACAATGGAGGAGATGACGATGAGGATGTTGATGATGATGATGATGTTGATGCTGCTGCTGATGATGATGATAATGATATTACTGATGATGATGATACTGATGACAACGATGTTGATGATGGTGATGATGAGAAGGACATAAACAACATAATGGCCTGTTACTTACGGTATCCCTTTATCTCCAAAGAAAAATCATTCTCTGTATAGTATTGTATTTTAGGTCGATACAACGAAAGAACAGCAGAGCTAGATTTGGTGACAATCATGTCAGTTGTCTTGGAGCCGTGTCCCAGCTGCCTCTGAAGAAAAAGAAAACAAAAATAAAACAAAATCAAGATATATA
>NC_069009.1:8839117-8847319 GCF_001194135.2 Octopus bimaculoides
TTCTCCTTTTTGTGTCTATTTTTTTGTATGTATACTTGTAAGAAAAAATCTTTTCCTGTTTAAGCAACCAGTAAAACATACATTATTCAGTTTGGAAACAGTTACTTGAAAGCTTGAAACTAATATCAGAATAACTCACTGTAAACATTATTATTAAGATTAAATAAAAAATTATTCCTTCAAAAAAAGCCATCTCTACTCATTCTTTCAAATATATATAATACTGTGCCAAGAACTTTTTCTTTATTATTCCACACACACACACACACACACACTAGCAGAAATACCTGGCATTGCCCAGGTCAAAGAAAATAATGAAATTTAAAAACACTTAGATTGCCAGATATCACATTGAAAGGTGAGACCCGCGGGCCTGAAGATGTGTCAAATGCCACCGCGGAAGAGGTTTTATGCTTCTCCAAGTACATCTAGTCAATCAGGTGATGACAGAGGTGGGTTAAACCCAAGTACTGGACACCTTCCTCCCGACGGTCCAAGTGTGAAAAAGAGGGGTATTCACCTATGGATGGCACCTGTGCCCTGACACTTGTGCCGATGGCATGTGTAAGGACATTTGAGCGAGATCGTTGCCAGTGCTGCTGGACTGGCTCCCGTGCAGGTGGCATGTAAAAGACACCATTTTGAGCGTGACCGTTGCCAGTACCGCCTGACTGGCCTTCGTGCCGGTGGCACATAAAAACACCCACTACACTCTCGGAGTGGTTGGCGTTAGGAAGGGCATCCAGCTGTAGAAACTCTGCCAAATCAGATTGGAGTGTAGCCATCTGGTTCACCAATCCTCAGTCAAATCGTCCAACCCATGCTAGCATGGAAAGCAGACGTTAAACGATGATGATGATGATGATAAAGGAGTGGATCATTGCCACATGGAATCATTGCCACATGGAATGTCAGAGGACTCATCATGGGGGAAGCTAAACGTGATAACATCTGAGATGAAGAGATGCGGAGTGAATGTCCTTGGGCTGTCGGAACATTGGTGGAACGGTCAGGGAAGATTCATAGCGCAGAGTGGAGACATGGTCTTCTTCACAGGAAGGGAGACTGGTCGATGTAATGGAGTGGGATTTGTGACGTCCAGAGAGGTGACCCCATCAGTCATGGGATACAATCCAGTCAATGACAGAATTGTCACCATACGGCTGAGGTGTCACCCTCTAAACACTACACTCATCCAGGTTTACGCACCAACGAGCGAAGCAAGTGAAGAAGAAATGCCGGATTTCTATGATGTTGTTCAGCAGACACTGGACAATGTTCCACGGACAGACGTCATTATCTTGATGGGAGATTGGAATGCCAAGGTGAGGAAGAGCATTACCAACAGTTCGAGTGTGGGCCAACACGGGTTGGGGGAGAGGAATGTAAGAGGACAGGGTCTGGTTGACCTTTGTATCACCAACAACCTAGACATCGGTAACACCATCTTCCAGCATCCCCTGAGAAGGTTGTACACTTGGACCAGTCCAGGAGACTGGTTTCGAAACCAGATTGACTACATCATGATTCAAGGACGATGGAGGTCGGCACTCAAGAATGTAAGGACACGACCAGGGGCAGACTGCGGAAGCGATCATCAATTGCTGTGTGCAACGATTAAGATCCGGATGAGGTCACGGCAAAAGCAGACGGAAACAACACGGTACGACGTCACAAAGATCCCGGAGGCTTTCAGTGTCGAGATGCAGAATAGATTTCTACCACTTCTCCAATCATACGATAACGGAGAGTGGAGATCAGACTTACTTTGGGAGAAAATGGTCAACATCACAAAGGAAGTTGTGGAGAGGAATATTCCCAAAAGACGGACTCTGAAGAGGCCGTGGCCATCAGACGACACACTAGAGGTCGCAAGAAGAAGGAGGAAAGCATAAGTAAGTGGAAACCATCAGAAATGGAGAGAAGTTGACAAGCAGTACAACGGACAGGCACTAGAAGACAAGAGGAACCATCAGGAAGAGATATGTCTGGAGGCGGAAGATGCGTCACAGAAAGGTGACATCAAGTCTGCTTTTCGTTTGGTGAAGGAATTGAGTAGAAAGAGGAAGTGGACTCCATGTAGTGACGTCATCAATGATAAAAAATGTAACACCCTGACAGAGGAAGAGGGCATCAAAGCTAGCTGAATCTAAAATCATGTGATTGGAAAGTAAACTTCTTAGCACACAGACACTCCTGCATCTGCTATATGTATGCACATACACACAAATATATACATTTATATATATACTTACATATGCATATACACCTATATATTTATACACACATACACATATACATACACACATATATATATACACACACATATACATATATATACACACAATACATATATATACACACAATACATATATAGACACATACATATATATACACACACACACACATACATATACTCACACATATACATATATATACACACACACACACACACATAAAATCAAAATAAGTAATAGAATGGCACCCCATTGGTAAGATTGGCAGTAATGGAAATATAATACTGTACACTTTGGATAATATATATAAAATGCAAAAATATATATATAAAATAAAAGAAGGAAAATGCAAACACTTTACATAGTTTTAACATATTTTCTAATATATTTTGTATTGTCTTTGTCGACCAGTTTCGCTTTTGCTAATCATGACATTGAAATTATTGTAATTTTGTATTTTCTTAAAATTACAATAATTTCAGTGTCATGATTAGCAAAACTGAAACCAGTCAACAAACACATTATAAAATATATTTAAAAAAATATTAAAACTTTCCCTTCTTTTATTTTTTTATATATATTTTTTGCATTACAACTCATCACATGGGGTAATCGAAATTCCTCCCTTTGTGTTACTCTATAGATACATACAAACAATTATGGAGGAGGAGGAGGATGCAGAGGAAGTGGTGCTGACAGAGAAAAAAACTATAGGAGTCAAACAGAACTTACTAGAAGGTTGCCATTTTTGGTACCATCTATGATCCTGAGATGAAATGCAGTGTCTTCGATGGCCACACTCTTGATGCTGATCTGTAGTCTGTAGGCATTGTCTGTGGAGCTGGCTTCCAGGTAGAGGTCACAATACTGGCGAGGATTTGATGGTGTGACTGTTGATTTTCTAGCATTAACGATGATTGGCGTTTCATACACCTTCACCTTCTGATCGCAGGTACTGGGCTCATCCATATTGTCTGATGATGAACCGAGACAGAAGTCAGAGTTGTATTTGAAGATGAAGTTGTGTGGACAGTTTTTGAAGAATGAAAGAAAAAAAAAACAATATGTATATATATATAGGCATAGACATGGCCATGTGGTAAGAAGTTTACTCCTGAACTATATGGTTCTGGGTTCAGTCCCACTGTGTGGCACTTTGGGCAAACGTCTTCTACTAGAACTTCAGGCTAACCAGAGCCTTGTGAGTGGATTTGGTAGATGGAAGCTGAAAGAAGCTTGTCGTATACATATATACATATGTGTGTGTATGTGTGTGTGTGTGTGTGTGTGTTTGTCCCCCACTGCCACTTGACAATTGGTGTTGGCAAGTTTATGTCCCTGTAACTTAGTGGTTCAACAAAAGAGACAGATACAATAAGTAACAGGCTTTGCAAAAGAATAATAAGTGCTGGGGGTTGACTCATTTGACTAAAAGTCTTTCAAGGCAGTGCCCCAGCATGGCTACAGTCTAATGACTAAAACAAGTAAAAGGTAAACGATACAGAGCGGCCTGGAAACATGGGAAATTCTTGTGGAATGGGCTCCCTTTGACTTCAGCATACCTTAGAAAAGGGTTATCCTGAAGGAGGGGTACTTAAGGAAAGTCACAGATATAAATCATCTGAAGGAACCCATCATGAAAGAATGTTTTGAAATTGATGGAAATGTTCAGTTATAGCACTGGGTCCATGTGATTCTCACAAAGCACATTGAACTGTATCAGGGCAGTCGAACTATTTCACCCCTGCGTAACAACACACTGGGACTGCATTGCATTCCTCTGCCCTTTGAAAGCTAGCAGCGGAGGAATACACATGAATACTTTCGCCCAACCAAAGGGCACAAAGACTTAACAAACTTTCAGTAGCTGCCTAGAAGCTGGAAGGTTAATGTACAGAAACAGTGTTGTGAAGCCTGTTCATTCCATCTTCTATTATAATTATAAATGCTCATGATGAGAGATGCACATATTGTCAGCCACAAAGGGACATGCTCAAGTGGTTAAGCTCAAACAAATCTGTGGTATTGGGCAGAATATTTGCTAAAGTGATATTTCTGCTTCAGCAACTCAGCAGTGAACCTTTCTGAAATGTAATGGAAAATAGGTCAGCTTCACGACATTGATGTCCAGGAGACAAAAGCAAAGTTTGAAGGGAATAGTTTCCATTTGATTTCTAGATAGAAACAAATACGCAATAATACTCACTGACCAAAGCCCCCCCCCCCAATTTTTTTTTTTATTGTTACACCGTGTTATATGTGTACCTGCTTGATTGAAACACTGCCTAAAGCCAATTTTCATAATGAAGCTAGTTGCTTTTAGTTGCTGTTCACGTTGGAGTTTTAGACAGCATGTCCACTATGTGCAGTAATTCCATGTACCTATTACCTTATGTCATCAGATGAAATGCTACCTGAATTATATATATAGGTACGATTGGATCAGCTCAATGCATGACAATTGAATCTCATAGGTTTCAGCTCTAATGTTAATCATGTTCAAATCTCACAGTCATAGCAATAAGAACAAGAAAAAACATGTGCATAACTTGTTACTAAAACATGTAACAGGTGGAATAAACATGTATAACAAGTTATACACATGTTATTTTCTCTTATTATATCATCATCATCGCCATTCAACATCCATTTTCCATGCTGGCATGGGTTGGACGGCTTGACAATAGCTGGCAAGATGGAGAACTGCCCAGGCTCCTCCATTTGTCTGTTTTGGCATGGTTTCTAGGATTGCCTGAGTCCTTTTATGGGGTACTGACATGGTCACTTTTATGTGGCACCGAGATGGATGCTTTTACATGGCACCAACATGGGTGCTTTTACATGACACTGGCACAGGTGTCCTTATATGGAATCAGCAATGGATGCACTTACATGGCTCTAGCATAGGGGCTTTTACATGACACCAGCATGGGTGCTTTCATGTGGCACTAGCATGGGTGCTTTTACATCACACTGATATGGCCACTTTTACATGGCACCAACACACACACACATATACATATACATTAGGAAAAATTTCAAAAATTCCAGTTTTTTTTTAGGCAAATCAGCCTGTGATATTTTCTCTCTGTCAAGTTCAACTCTCGCTTGTCACTTTTCTCAATATCACAAATATAGCAAATAACTTATTGGTTCTCACTGTGAACCCTCATAAGATGTAGTGCTATGTTCAGAGATTAGTTTAGTTTTTATCTTTTGAATTGTTTCAATCACTGAAATGAGGCCATGCTGGTTTAGTCGAACAAATCAACCCCAATATTTATCTTTAAAGCCTGCTACTTATTCTACTGTTTTGTTTTGTTGAATTAGTAAGTTGGTGGGAGACATACATAAACACAAAGGCACACACATACTGATGTTGGTTGTCCATTCATGACTGATGAAGACCATCACCAGCTTTCGAGAAGATTCTGCACTCAGACAAGATTATACTTTACACTTGTGGCTCCACTAGTGACACACTTAGACATACATACATACATGATGGCCGTCCACTCGTGACCAAGGAAGACCATTGCCGACCTTCAGGAACATTCTGCGCTCTAGTACTAACTTACATTTATGGCTCCATTGGTGGCTAATGAGCCCTGCTCTTGATAAGCATACACAACCACAAACATTGCAGATTAAGCTTTCCCCATCCACTATACGAGCCGTGCACTTTCTCGCAGCTCGCATAAATTCTTCATGCTGGATACGTGCTCTCTCAAAAGTGTTGATCCCCTCCTTAACCTGTTTCCTCCATCTGTGGTGATGACAGGCATTGTTCTCCCAGTCAGTGTCCTGCATATCACAGGCCTTTAATGAGGACTTGACACAGTCCTTAAAGCGCAGCCTTGGTTTCTGCCGGAGTCTCCTTCCATTCACAAGTTCTCCATAGAGCATCTGCTTAGGAATCCTGCTATCCTTGTTCTAAAGTAAAATTCTT
This sequence comes from Octopus bimaculoides, assembly GCF_001194135.2. Taxonomy (NCBI): domain Eukaryota; kingdom Metazoa; phylum Mollusca; class Cephalopoda; order Octopoda; family Octopodidae; genus Octopus; species Octopus bimaculoides. Next base: position 8,845,304 of record NC_069009.1, read on the forward strand.
ACCACACAACCATGCCTGTTGTACAGAAAGTTTGAAAAAATCCAAACAAGTAATTAAATTACTCACATATTGTGACTGGTAAAACTGTTGGCAGGAAGAACAAACAGCACAATATTCCAATGAAGCTTGTAATCTGAGTCATCGCTGTTTAGAATTATTTGTTGAATTTAGAATAATATGGTCTGTTTCAAAGAAATAACTGAAAAGAAAATAAGATTGCAAAAAAAAGTGACATATAAATATTGGGTTAAAAAAGCCCCTTTGGATAGAAAAATTTGAAGACTGCTAATGGGACTTGAACTCACATCTCCTGTACTCATGACAGGCATTCTACCAATGTTCCAAAGCAATCCTGAAAAATTCTCTATCCATTTTAGAAACTTTATTCCTATCAGTGAAAATTGTATGTTGTTGATATCAAGAATTTTATAAACTTTTGAGAGAACTTGAAATAATTCATTTTTAATGATGTTTAAATATTGGATTGAAAATCTCTTTTGCATACAAAGAACCCACATCTCCTGTGTACATGACAGGTGTTGTACCGTTGGACTAAAGCAATCTTTAGAAATTCTCTCTCCATTTCAGAAATTTAATTCTTATCAGTGAGAATTGTATGTTGTTTTTAACCCAATATTTACATGCTGTTATTTAAAAAAGTAATTATTTCATGTCCTCTCTCAGTTTCTAAATTCTCCTGACCTCAACACATACAATTTTTTGTGGTAAGAATAAATAAAATGGAAAGAGAATTTCAAACCTGACAGTCTTCAACTTTTTCTCTCCAAAAGGTTTTTCAACTCAATTTAAACATGTTATTATAGATTCATCATCTGTTTTAACAACATGCTATTCCCACTGGTCTGAAGGCATGTGGCTCAGTAGTTAGGGTAGTTGGTTCACAGTTGTAAAGTCATGAGTTCCATTCCCAGCAGTGCATTGTGCCCTTGAGCAAGACACTTTATTTCACATTGTTTCTATCCACTCAGCTGGTAAAAATGAGTTGTACCTGTATTTTAAATGCCCAGCCTTGTCATATTATCTCTTCCTAAGAACTATGTTATGGGTACATGTGACTGTGGTATCCTCAGCCATTTGCATGTTAATTTCATGAGCAGGCTGTTCTGTTGATTGGCTCAACTGGAACTCGCATCGTTGTATCCAATTGAGTACCAGTATTCTCACTGGAGAGGATAAAAGTGCTAAGATGGATACAAAAATTTGGAAGATCACTTTGGTTTAATGGTAGAAGATCTATCATGTTTACAGATGAGAGTTTAAGTGCTATGGATAATATTTGACTTTTTTTATCCAAAGGATTTTTTAACCCAATATTTAAACACCACTATTTATAGCTTTATCTACTTCAAGTTCTCTCAAAGTTTTTAAATTCTTAACCCCCCCCCAAAAAAATTTCTTTACTAAATGAAATAAAATCCAAAAATTACAAATAAAAGAAATAGTGGAAATATCTGCATTGAGTTGAGATGATGTTGTTATAGTTGTTGCAGTAACATTTGCAGTTCAGCCCCAGGACAGTCTTGATCCAACAGACCAATAGTGGATCCAGGACTAAATTATCTAATGTATAATATAGCAGTTAGTATTAGTGGCTATAGTTGTTGTTTTGGTTTAATTCCTTCATCAGCAGTCAGTTGTACGTCATAACTATTTCAGCATTTACCAACTCTATCAACTCAACCAGAGAATAATGTCCAAGTTCTTTTGAACCACATCACATTGTGTGTGTTTTGTTTTTTTCTGTTTCTATACCTGTTCATTTCATTTGGCCTCATCTGTTTTCATTATTTTAAAAATATTTTTGTTTGTATTGCATGCCTTTCTGTTTCACGATTTCAGGGGAGATTTTAAAATGTACCTTAATCCCCTTAGATTGCAGATAATATTTCTGAATCTCTTTGATTCTTTAAATGTGCTGGCCCCCTGATAATTAATCGATATTAATTAATATATTAATATATGACTAATTACCAGATCTTATAATAATATTTACAC
>NC_069009.1:8847620-8849573 GCF_001194135.2 Octopus bimaculoides
ATATATATATATATATATATATATATATATATACACACACACAAACAACTGTCAAAGTATAAAATACGTCTTAAGTTTATGTGCTAACGTGTTTGTGCTTGTGTATAACTTGTTCGTGTGTGAATCTTGGTTTATAAGTAGGTAAACAGGTAGGTATGTGGGTAGGTAGACAGATAGGCAGAGAGACAGATAGATAGACAGAGTGACAGATAGATAGATAGGCAGAGAGACAGACAGACAGATAGATAGATAGATAGATAGATAGGCAGAGAGACAGATAGATAGATAGATAGATAGATAGGCAGAGAGACAGATAGATAGATAGAAAGATAGATAGATAAATAGGCAGAGAGACAGATAGTTAGATAGGCAGTGATAGACAAACAGATAGATAGATAGATAGGCAGGCAGAGAGAGAGACAGATAGATAGATAAGCAGAGAGACAGACAGACAGACAGATAGATAGGCAGAGAGACAGACAGACAGATAGATAGATAGTATAACTAAGTTTATGTCTTGGGAGAGTCATTATGCCAATAATGTTATTAGTGTAATATGGCGGTGAAATGCTAAGCGGAATTTCGTCTGTCTTTATGTTCTGTGTTCAAATTCAGCCGAGATTGACTTCGCCTTTCATCCTTTCGAGGTCGATAAATTAAGTACCAGTTACGTACTAAAGTCGATCTAATCGACTGGCCCCCTCCCCCAAAATTTCAGGCCTCGTGCCTGGAATATAAAAGAATATTATTGGTGTAATGACTGCCCCTAGAAACACAAAGTTTGTTTCAACACACGAGTTCATATCAAAAGTTTTGGAAACCAAATACAAAAACGAACTCAACTCACTTTTCTGAACACAATCTATGGTAAAGATGTTCCTGTTGGTGGTTGGTAATTACTTCTCCAGTATGTCCCCAACAACCGTTGTGTTTCGTTGTTTTTCTTTTTCACTTCCTCTTCTTCTTCTTCAACCTCTATTACAACGATGATGGAGATGATGACGGACGACGGTAAGTTGTGAGTATTAATTAATTAAAAAAAATAAGAAATAACGATAATTAGTGAAGCGTTAATGACTGATCAAACCAGGAGCTTCTTTCTTCACTCTGGCACTTCGGACATTTGAAACAGTCGGCCGCCATTTTGAACAGGTAAAAAATATCAATAATTAAATAAGTATAAATATATAAATATCAAGGTAGATCGTAACAGGTAGACATGCGGACAGTCAGGCAAACAGATTGATTATACACGCGAGAGGAAATGAGAAATAAAAATAACAATAGATTTTAAGGTGGTGGTAGTGTTGTGTGACTTTCTAAGGGAAGGCGAACATTTTTTTCCCACATTCACCTGTCGTGCAACAACAGCACCATCACCACCACTACTACTACCACCAAGACCACCACCACTACAACTCTTATCCGTCATTGTGTTGTCCCGTGTCGGTCCTGGTTAAATAAACTTTATAATCAAAGAGTGTTCCAACCGAGGCCATTCCTCCCGCTTTTCAAAGACAACAACGTATGATTTGAAGGATGTTCAGCTGTTATTTCTACACCGTTGAGCCACTACCTAAAGACACCCACGCTGGAGCAATATTTTAAAATTGTAAGGCGGCGAGCTGGCAGAAACGTTAGCACACCGGGCGAAATACTTAGCGATATTTCGTCTGTCTTTACGATCTGAGTTCAAATTCCTCCGAGGTCGACTTTGCCTTTCATCCTTTCGGAGTCGATAAATTGCGTACCGGGGTCGATCTAATTGACTGGCCCCTCCCACAAAAATTTAGGGCCTTGTGCCTAGAGAAGAAAAGAATATTTTGAAATTGTTGAAAACTCGAAATTTCACGAGTCCTTCCTTATTTAAGAAGTCAAGGGTCATTTTAAGGAGATTATTTAGGGTGTTATTTCTATTTCAGGAGATTTAAGTGTTATTTCTGCCACGTAGAG
>NC_069009.1:8849759-8851807 GCF_001194135.2 Octopus bimaculoides
AGTCATTAGACAGTGGCCATGCTGGGGCACCGCCTTCAATATTTTTTTCGTCGAATGAATCGACCCCAGAGTTTACACTTTTCTTTTTCTTTCAATCAGTTTCTTTGCCGAACCGCTAAGTTACCGTCCGTAAACACACCGACACAGGTTGTCAAGCGATGGTAGGGAACACAAACACACACACGCACACACATACACATACGACGGGCTTCTTCAGTTTCCGTCTACTAAATCCACTCACAAAGCTTTGGTTGGCCCAAGGCTATAGTAGAAGTTATGACCTCCCAAAGTCTGGGGGGTAAAACCCTGTAGTTATGCCGAAGACTTGTCCTCGGTGCCACGCAGTGGGACTGAACCCAGAACCATGTGGTTGGGAAGCTAACTTCTTACCACAGCCACACCTGCACGTATTCTGTATTTTTTAATGAAATTTTCAACAAATACCTTTCAGATTGCGTAGATTGCGAATATACCGGAATTTGTTGTTCAAATGTTTTATTTTAAATTGTTAGAAAATTAATGTGATGCGTCCTTCCTTTTTATTAAGACAGTAAGGGTGATTTGACTGTTGTTCTTAGCGGCCTAGGTAAACATATGGAAGTTGACCCTTATTGTCGAGTTTTGTTGTTTACATAGACACCATATAAATAACATAGCCGTCCCCACCCACACGTAGAATATTTGGGTTAAGCCAAATTAACGGTGACCTAAATAGACAATGACGTATATCCGTACATACGAAGTCACACACACACACACACACACGAACTTTGATCTTAACCGATAGGCTGAATGTGTGTGTGTGTGTGTGTGTGTGTAGTTTGGTTGGTTGAAGTGGTGTACAGATCTTATATATTAATAGGAGGTAGTCTGGATTTTGGATAATTATTTATTTAGCTCTTTCATCTCGTTTGCTGATACATCACTGAAACAAGATAAAAGCACTCTAAACAAATAAATATCCAAAATTAATTATCCTTTTTTCTTAGTATGAGATTTCCTCACAGATAAAGAGCATAGGTATAAAATCTTTGGGGAAAGGAACAATGATGGAGCTGGTGGTGTGGGCATACTTCTTACTGAGAATGGGTTATTGAGGTAGTCTGAGTGCGTGATAGAAGACTTAGATTAGTTTTGAAAAATGGAACAGCAACCATTATCTCAGCTTACACCCCTCAACTGGGACTACCTGATGAACAGAAAGACTGGTTTTATGACACCCTTTTGCAGACTACCTGATCGACAAATGACAGTGACCTTCCGTTTGTGGCTGGTGACTTCAATGGGCATGTTGGGCAACATCCAAGTGGCTTCCATGGCATGCATGGTGGCAATGGATTTGGTCCGTGTAACTAGGCTGCAGGAGTTCTGTGATGCAAATGACCTTATGATCTGCAATACTAACTTCAGGAAATCTGCCAGTTACCTGTTCACCTACCAGTCTGGTGGGCATACTAGTCAGATTGACTACATTTTTACCAGAAAACATGAAAGATATGCCAAAACTTTCCCAGGTGAAGAATACACCCTTCAACATAGGTTCGTTATTATTGACTTTAGAATCAAGGCTAAAAAGCTGCCAAGAAGACAACCAGTGTTGAACAGAAAGATCTGGAAGCTTAAGGATCCTCTGCATGGTCATAGATTTAGAGACATGTTACTTGAAGCTTTTGACAAAAAAAGAGGAGAATGTAGTGACATGGAGGACAACTGGAGGTTCCCCCAGGATAACATATTGAGGGCCACTGACCAAATTTGTGGCTGAGGAATTCAAGACTGGCTGCCCCTGGAAGCTCCTCTACACTGGTGACCTTGTTCTTATAGCTGAATCACTACCTGACCAAGAGAAGAAATTTCAAGCGTGGAAACAAGGCCTGAAATTTAAGGTCCTTAGAGTTAATTTAGCAAAAACAAGAGTCCTAGTAAGTAAGAAAACAGACAAATCACAAGTCCCTTCAGAGAGAAGGTGCTGCTTGGTATGTAAGAAGGGTGTTGGTGGAAACTCCTTACTTTGTACCCAGAAGAGGTATAGCAATATCACAGGAAGG
>NC_069009.1:8853877-8854637 GCF_001194135.2 Octopus bimaculoides
TGGCATGGTGCAGAGTCCTGTTGCCAGACATAGGGTCTCCCAGCAGCCACCCTTTTCACCCAGGGCAGCACTACCTCCCCCAAGTGCTTGATATAGACATCCGTGTTGAGTCTGAGGCCATGTGGGAAGATGAATGGAGGCATAATGTTACCATCACTAGTGATCACTCCAAACACCATGATGGTGACTGGATGTTTGATCTTTATCACTCTCAGTATCTCCAAATCCTCTGTACTGTCCTCAGACTGACACCCAAACACTTTGAAATGTTTGCATTGGAGCTTCTGGCATGAATGTCAAGCAGTGCACCATGTCGTTTCCAAATTTCTGGCAGAGTGAATTGCAACATGGTGCTGTTTTTCTCACAGACGGTGCCCAACTGACTCTACTATACTGTGTAGTCAACAAAATCATAAACAAACAATGCCAATGTGCATGGGCAAAATAAAAAATATAAAATGGCAAAAATTTACCCATCGCACCTTGTATATACATACGTATATGTGTGTGTGTGTGTGTATATCCTCATCAGGAATGTAGTTATTTATAATAGGTGCAGGTGTGGCTGTGTGGTAACAACTTTGCTTCCCAACCATATGGTTCTGAGTTCAGTCCCTGTGGGTGGCACCTTGGGCAAGTGTCTTCTACTATAGCCTTGGGTTGATGAAAGCTTTATAAATGGATATGATAGACAGAAACTGAAAATAGCTTGTCATATATATATATCATCATCATCATCATCATCGTTTAACGTCCGCTT
>NC_069009.1:8854737-8872805 GCF_001194135.2 Octopus bimaculoides
GGTGTCGTCATCAATGGTGGAATGTGGTCGTCCAGGAATAGGAGCAGTTTTCACCAATGTCTGACCACATTTGAACTGGCAATGCCGGTGCTTGACTACATCGTATGATGGTGCATCGTCACCACAAACTTCTTTCATCTCATCAAAAGTCTCTTTTGGTGTGCGACCTTCCAAGTATAAAGAACCTGATCCCTGATCTGCATTCAACTGCCTCCATTATAACAGCTTAGTCCACTTCAGCAGCCATAAAAGGCAAACAGATACTAGTGGAAAGCTGCAATTTATAATGTCACATGTAAAGACATGTATGATTATATCTGTACAAGTTCCGTTTCCTGCAATAACCATAAGTGAATCAGGGGAAACCTTTAATGAACACACCTTATGTGTGTGTGTGTGTATAATATATATATGGATATATATATATATATATATATCATCATCATTGTTTAACATCCGCTTTCCATGCTGGCATGGGTTGGACGGTTTGACTGGGGACTGGTGAGCCAGATAGCTGCACCAGGTTCCAATCTGATCTGGCAGAGTTTCTACAGCTGGATGCCCTTCCTAATGCCAACCACTCAGAGAGTGTAGTGGGTGCTTTTACGTGCCACTGGCACGAGGGCCAGTCAGGCGGTACTGGCAACGGCCATGCTCAAATGGTGTTTTACGTGTCACCTGCACAGGAGCCAGTCCAGCGGCACTGGCAACGCCCTCGCTTGAATGTTGTTTTCCACGTACCACGGCACAAGTGCCAATAAGTTGACGCTGGTAATGATCACGCTTGAATGGTGCTTTTTACATGCCACCGGCAGGAGGCCAGTCAGCGGCCCTGGCAACGATCACGCTTGGATGGTGCTCTTAGCGCTCCACTAGCACGGATGCCAGTCATGCGGTACTGTCATCCAATTTGATTCTGATTTCACTTGCCTCAACAGGTCTTCACAAGCAGAGTTTAGTGTCCAATTAAAGAAAGGTACGCCTAAGTGGGCTGGTTACACCACTGGCATAGGCCACAGGTTATGATCTTGGCTTGCTGGGTCTTCTCAAGCACAGCATATTTCCAAAGGACTTGGTCACTTGTCATTGCCTCGGTGAGGCCTAATGTTTGAAGGTCGTGCTTCATCACCTCATCCCAGGTCTTCCTGGGTCTACCTCTTCTGCAGTTTCCCTCAACTGCTAGGGTGTGGCACTTTTTCACACAGCTATCCTCATCCATTCATACCACATGACCATACCACCACATCTGATGCTTCTTAGGTCCAACTTTTCTCTATATATTATTCATATAAATATAGTGTATATTTAAACACATCAGAGGTATCTATCATAGGATTCCTGTTTAAATGTCCACTGTATTTATGTGTGTGCATGTGTGTCTTTTATTTTTATCTTTTACTTTTTTCAATTATTAGACTGTGGTCATGTTGGGGTACCACCTCGAAGAAATTTTAGTCAAATGAATTGGCCCCAGTACTTTTTTTGAGTCTGGTGCTTATGCTATCACTTGCTTTTGCTGAACCACTAAGTTACAGGAATGTAAACACACTAACACCAGTTATCAGGCAGTGGTGGGAGACAGATACAGAGACACACATACACATATATATGATGGGCTTCTTTCAGTTTCTGTTCACCAAATCCATTCACAAGGCTTTGGCTGGTTTGAGGCTATAGTAGAAGACGTTTGTCTAAAATGCCACACAGTGGGACTGAACCTGGAACCATGTGGTTGGGAAGCAAGCCTCTTATCACACAGCCATGTCTGCACCTACACACACACACACATATAGAGTATATAGATCCAATATAGATAGAATCATTAACAAAAATGTACTCCATCCACTGAGAGATAAATATCAATTTAAATACACAACCAAAAGAGCTACTCATAGTTTCAGATGCCTTCTATATAAAAGCATTCGATTAGTATCTGTTTTAGTTCTCTGTCAAGAACACTTTTATGACTTTTCTCATGATTTTAGTAATTGCTGCATTTGTTGCTGTAATATTATTTGTTGTTGTTGTTCTTGCAGTTGTATCTGCTGTTGTTGTGTGTTAAATTGATTTGTGTGTGTGTTTGTATATGTTCCTCACCATTGTTTACAACTTCTTTCGGTTTCTTCACATCCCTGTAGCTTAGTGGTCCGGCAAAAGGAGACTTGGCTTTAAAAAATTAGTACTGGGATTGATTTGTTCAACTAAACCCTTTGAGGTGGTGCCTCAACATGGCCACAGTCCAATGTCTGAAACAAGTAAACAAGAGATAAAAAGTGTGTGTGTGTGCAGTTAGCTGGCTGTCTGACTCAGTTACAAACATAACAACTTTTATCGTTTCCTCCTCAACCTAGATAACAAACTAACCATGATATTCAGTTTACATTCCTCTTTTTTTTTTATGACAACTGTAGCATAGAATTTTATCAACAATGACTTTACCCTCACCTCTCACTATATGTGTGTGTGTGTGTGTGTGCATTTCTGTGGTTTGAAGATCAACAGGAGGCACAGACGTGGCACACGCATGGCATAGATACAGGCATGACTGTGTGATAAGAAGCTCGCTTCCCACCATATGGTTCTGGGCTCAATCCCACTGTGTAGAACCTTGGGCAAGTGTCTTGTACTATAGCCTCAGGCTGACCAAATTCTTGTGAGTGGATTTGGTAGACGGAAACTGAAAGCAGCCCCTTGAGTATATGTATATGTGTGTGTGTACATATATATATACATATATATATATATATACATACATATATACTAGCAGAGATACCCGGCGTTGCCTGTGTTACATGCAATTGAAGAATGAGACTTTTCTGTTATATTTTCTGTAAGGAACTGGAATACATATGATTCGAATTTCATCAAAATTGCATATGAGGGTTCTTTCCTTCTTTACACACCCTAAAAAAATTCTAATCATGACATATGTATCCCATACTATTGATCTTTATGCGCATATTCCACAATTCCAGTCTTCTGGAACCTGTAAAAAGGATTTTGCTCCTGAAAAATGGAGCTCATGGAGCTGTAAAATGTGGGAATGAAGGCCCCTATTGGGGGTGGGTGTGATGTCAACCAGAGAAGTTGAATTGTTGGGAATGTTTTTAACTTGGGTCTTATAGTATGCCTGTATATATGAGAGTATAGTTTCACTTTAATAGTTTCAGTATGAAATTGAAACTATTAAAGTGAAAGTATCTGACATTACAATAGCGACATGTTATTGTTTCGCTTTTGACACGTAATATTGACATGAAAATGGCAACAGCTGTGAAAGGCACGGTGAGAGAAATGGTAATTGGAAAGGAGAAAGTGGTAATGAAATGCGTTGGGAAAGTTATCGTTTGTGTGGACATGAATTTTGAGTGTTGTCTGTGAATGCATGCCGTATAGATTGGATAGGGAAAGGGTTAATGAAAGAGTAATTGGATGAATTGATTAGGTTTGTTTATTTGTACTGGTGGTGTCGAAGCTGCTGTTGATGCTGCATGTGAGTGTAGGAATGGTTATAGGTAAGTTAGTCGGTGTGCAGGTCCACATGTAGGAAGAAGGAAAAAAGTATCGTTAAATTTGTATGTGTGCAGTGGTACGCATTTCAGTAAGAAGTGAAAGAAGTGGGAGTGTTATCGCTCCGTATGAAGTACCCTGTTAACCTATTGTTAATGAAAGAAATGGAAAAGAATAGAAAATGTAAGAAATGAAGTGAATAAATGCAAAAGATTGCTTGAGACCTGCATTAGGGAAGAAGTATGGAATTATTTGGAAAGAAATGAAAATGTGGAAAGTAGGAGTCGTGACAGGGAATAGAAAAAGGAAGGTATTATTGTAGCATAATTTGAATGTCTGTGATGGAAGACATATAAATGGGCTGCAAAAGAAAGAAAGAGAATAGTTGGGAGTTGATATGCAGGTGTAGTTTGAGACATTAACGAAATTGTTTTGTATTTGTTAAACGTTGTGCTACCACTGAACAGGTATTTGCGAGAAGCCGTTATGCGGTCGCACGCGTATCAGTAAGAAGTGGAGAAAGTGGGATTGTTTTCGGTCGTAATCAAGTACCCTGTTCCCCTATTGTAAATAAAAGAAATTGAAAAGAGATGAAAATGTCAGAAATTGAGTGAAGTGAAGCAAAAGCTTGCTCGGCGTCCGCATTATGGAAAATTATGGAATTAATTTGAAAGAAGTGAAAAGGTAAAAATCAGGAGTATGGACACTGAATGGAAAAGGAACGGTATTATTGTATCAGAATTGGAAAGTCAACGATGGAAAACATATGAATGCAGTGGAAAAGAAAGAAAGAAAAGTGTTGGGAGTTGATATGCAGGTATACTTGTAGACATGAACAGATTTTGTATGTATTTGTGAGCCATGGTGCTAGCAGAGAACAGGTATTTATAAAAAGCCATTATGTGGTAGCAACGTGTGTTAGAAATAGCAGTGAAATGTTAAATATTGATGTAATTTAGAAATGAAAAAGGTTACGTACCGAATTCAGCAGAATAAATGAATGTGCTTTAGTTGGTCAATATTGCTTTGATAGAGCAATATTGTGAAGAGAAGATGATAGAAATTGTAAGAGGAGAGGAGACAGTGATTATGAATTTCGTTCCCAATGTTATTTGCCTGGAAATGAATTCTGTCGTATATATAAGAACGCAGCCAGCTAGAAGGATGAAGATATCAGTGGTACTATAGTGGCATGGGGTCGTCTTAAGTCTCTGTATGCTAGGAAGGTTAGAGGTGAAGTGGATGACAATAGATTTCACTTGAGAAGGTAGTATCTGGTTAATATCTGTTACCATGTTCCATTGTCCCATAATGGGAAGTAAGTTTTATTTTACTGTGGTGGTAAGGAAATGAGAATGAGATGTAAGGGGACAATATTTTTGAGATAGTGGTTAATTGGTGCTATAGTTGTGTGGGGTCGTTATAACTGTGGGCACGGGTAGGAAGGTTACAGTTGAAGTGGATGACAATATATTTCACTTGACAAGGTAGCATGTGGTTAATATCTGTCATCATCTTCCATTGTCCTGTAGTGAGAATTAAGTTTTTTTTCCCTGTGGTGGGAATGAAATGAGAATGAGATGTAATGGGATAGTGTTTTTGAAATTACGGTTCAATAGTTTTATAGTCGTGTTGGGTCGTTTGAAGTCTAGGTACGCTAGGAAGGTTAGGAGCTCCTTCACAAATCATATAGGTGCATAAGATCAGTTTTCTGGTTTTTGTGGTGTATATATTCTGCCCTGGATGTGATGCCAGTCCATCACAGGATTGTTCATTTTTACCAGCTTGGTGGACTGGTGCAACCTGTACCTGGACTTTGAAGACCAAACTACGAACTACTGACAACATCACACCATTACTATTTATATGTAATGGTCCCGTCTATTCTCATCAGAGGATATCACCACAACATCTCACCTTTTGAGATTTTGAATTCCGAAGGAATAAAATTTTTTTTATTTATTATTATTATTTTTTAGTATCTTTTTTGCTTGGCCCTTATCTCAAGGTGTTCAGTCGGTTTCCGTTTTCTCCTGCTGGTTCTATGGGACTCCATTACTTTCGGTACTGGGACATCAAATACATCAAACAATACTTCCATAGCAATTCCTCTCCACTCTTCAGCATGTCTTTTCTTTTTTGTTGATTTATGTGTCTCTTATGTTCCCAGCATGGTCCTTTAATTTGATTACATCATACTTCCTATTGTTTTGGTTACAAGGCCATCCTCACAGCCTTCTTTACCATTTCTGTAGGTTTTGAAATGCACTTTATCTCCTACTTCGAAATATTTCGTTGCATCTTTTTTTTCTCTGGTGGTAAATTATCAAAAATCGATTTTATTCTTCTTGCGAACATCAACTCTGCAGGTGACTTTCCCGAATTTGTACTTGGATTGGAGGTTACTTTATATACCCTTAAGAATTTTGTTAGTGCTTGATTGCTACTTCATTCATTCCAAGCTTTTCTTAACACTCTTTTGAATGTGTCCACACATCTTTCTACCTGCCCATTTGACCTTGGGTGATAGGGTGGAGTGAAAATATGCTTTATTGCATGCATTTTACAGAGGTTCTTCCATTCATACCCTGAGAATTGCATTCGATTATCAGAAACTACCGTGTCTGGAGCATTGTATCGCACAAACAATTCATATAGGAACTTTACAGTTGTCTTAGCAGTTGCTTTATTGCACCTGCATACCTCTGGCCACTTTGTACAGCTGTCTACAATTGCTGTTCACCAGTCCAGCATAGTTGATATGTAACCGAGACCATGGGTTCTTAGTCTCTGGCCATGATTGGCATTTTACCAGTGGAGCTTTGGCCACAAGCGTGCAACCTTGACAAGTTCTCAGCCTGTTTTCAATATCCCGGTCCACAGTTGGCCAATAAATGCAGCTCCTCATCAAAGCTTTCATCCTCATCACTCCCAGGTGTCTGCTGTGGAATTGCTGGATTTGTACGTTTTTGTAATGTAGTCAATACTACAACTCTGTGCATATGTCAGAATACCATCGCATATTGAGAAACTATTTGAATTTGTATTTTTATTCTGCTTATTTCATTTTTGTAATATACTCATCGCCTACAGATTTCATTCTTATATCCTGTGCAGTCACTGGCAGTTCTTGGATAACATTAGTCATAATACATTTTATTTCATTTTCTGCCTTGAAGGGTCAGGCCATCAATTATTTCTCCTGAGTACTTAATGTGAGGCAAAAAGGAAGTCACATTTTTTTTCCCCTCAAAGTGAACCCGTACTCTTTAATTTTTTTGAACACAGCTTTTATATGTTCCACAGGCTGTTCACGTGAATTACTCTTAATCAATATATCGTCCAAATAAGGGATTAAAATTCACAATCAGATAACATAGTTTCCATGCTTTGCTGAAATATTGCCGGTGCAACCTTTAATCTAAATAGGAAATGGGATATATCTGTACAATCCTCTAAGTGTATTTATTGTCAGATACTTTGAGCATTTGTCATTTACTTTAATCTGTAAACAAGCGTCAGACAGATCCAATTTGGAGAAAATTTTTCCACCATTTAATTTTGTGAAAATGTCCTCTGGAGTCGGGAGTGGACAGTGGCATGTCTTTAAGCAGCCATTCAATTCTGTAGAGAAATTGGCACACAGCCTAATCTTATTATTTTTTAATGCACACCATTCATTTACAATTTCAATTGCTGTGAACAGTACTGTTTGCTGTTTTGCATGGTTTCCTGATTTTTCTCCATGTATCCACATTTATGATTGAAATATCACTACCTATATCCAACTGTAGTTTAATATTCACACCATTTATTTTGACAACTATGAATTTTCTTGTTCTTTGTGTCACATTCACTTTCTGCTGAAAGAACCTTAGAACTTTTTGTATTTGACCCTTGTAATCTTGTCCTGCAGTGTGAGCTTTTGTGACCAAGTTTCTGACAACTTTAACATTTTTAGTTTTAAAACGGACACTCCTATCTGAAGTGTAGGTCTCCACATTTGTAACATGGATTAGGGCCTGGCACTCTTTTTTGGTTGTACTTTTGTGGAATCTTTCTCTTGAATTTTTTTTCACATTGTGCTTCAGGTTTACCATTGTTTGACATTCTTCTGCAATGGTCTGGAAGGTTAAGTCTTGGTTTGCTTGCTCCATTTTTGAGAGAATCGTTGCCTGAATTTCTCTACCTTCAGTTGTCGTAAGGCCTTGTATGAAGATAAGGAATTTAAACATATCCCGAGTGAGTTCCTGAAGTTTAAACTTTTCACACATATGGTTGACTACTCCAGCATATGTAATGAAGTCATCATCATAATTTTTTGTTAAGTTCCAACATTCCATTTGAGCATTAAATAACGAATTTTTGTCACAAAAAATCTTTGACAGTAATTCAATAGCTTCTTGGAAACCAATTTCACTCGACTTTTTGGGCAACAGCGTTCATGCTCGGCTGGAGCTACCTTGCATAGTAATAGCCTTACTTTCTCCTCATCCAACCATGACTTGCAATCTTTGTTAAAAATTTCCTCACACTTTCTATAGTACGCAGGAAATGTAATACCTTCCTTCAGAGTAGAAGTGAATTCAGAAATTGAGTTTGCCACACCATCTGGTGTGAACAAACTTACCGAATTTTCAGACTTCCTTGACTGTAACTCAATTAACTGTTGTTGTAATATTTGCTTCTGAAATTCCTGTAGTTGTTCCTGTTGCTTCTCTTGAAGCTGTATTACTGCAGCTAATAGGTTCTCCATAATTTAGCAATTTGTATGATGCACAAATTGTCAAATTACTTATGTGAGCTTTGAAAAATCTTTGTTGCTACATGTTATATCCTTACGCCTCCAATATCGTAGTATGGTTGATATTGTTGATGATAGATAAAGAATACACTCTAACAGTGTTATAACAATGCAAAATAGGAACAATGGTGGTAACAAACATGTAATGAGCCAACAATCAATATTTCCAACACACTAACTTGAACTGTAAACTGTACCTGGACTTCAAAGACCAAACTACAAACTCCTGACTACATCAGATCGTTACTATTTATATGTAGTCTGTTCTCATCCGAGGGTGTCGTACTCTTGTCACAGCAATATATATCATCAGTAGTTCATTTACCCGAAAAAGAAGCATGCTCTAGAGCATCAGTGCAGTAATATATTTTTTAGGAAGTTGATGATTATAGCTTGTCCTGCTTACACATATAGGTAACTCTGATCAGACTCAAATGCCCGAAGGCACATAACCTCTCTACAACTAGAGGAAGAAGACATTATGGTCTGTTAGTTTTGTAAACAAAAAATACATCTGGAATGGCTGTGCAGGAGGTATTACATTGGTTTTGTCATGGTGATATTTGAAGATGTTGCTGCGGTTTTATTCAATGAATCGGGAATTCCAAGCTTGTAGCAGGAAACATCTTAGATGAGGGCTTTGACTAAATATTTCTTTCCTGGAGTTTAAAAAGATTCCCAGACCAATTGAGTTTTTTAGGATTCTTGCTCTTTCTGCCAAGCAAAGCTTACATCATTTGCTCCCATTTATATAAGTTTTCAATTCAATTCTGTATGGGGTTCCTTCCTTTTTTTAAGCACCATACATGGTGCTGGCCAGGGATGTGATGCTGCACCTTTCCAGTATCCTAAAAGAGGACCTGTGGTTGTTCACAAATTGCTCAAATGCCCCCCACCCCCCACCCCATTGAACCAACATATTTTCAAGGCTGTGTATTGGATGTGCTACCATCGCTGACATTTCTTTCGTTTATTCTGCACCTGTCGTTCTTGTTGCAGTCACTGCTGATGCTGTCATTCCTGGCGGTTCTGTTGTTAATGGTGTTCCCACCATTTCTAGTTGCAATGCTGGTGTTCATTGAATAGAATTGCGACAGCATCTTCAAATAACACCATGGCCAGAACTGATGTAAGGGAGATAACCCGCCCCACCTATAACGCTTCTTGCATCACCACTTCAGATGTATCGTTTTCAAAACTAACTGACCATGACATCTTCTCCCTTCTGCTTGTAGAGAGGTTGTTATGGCTAAACTCTTTACAGGTGTGAAACCAATGGTCACTCTCTGACTGACCATAGCAATGAACTTCTGGAAAAAAAAAAAAAAAAAAAAAAAAAATATATATATATATATATATATATATGCGCAGGAGTGGCTGTGTGGTAAGTAGCTTGCTTACCAACCACATGGTTCCGGGTTCAGTCCTACTGCGTGACACCTTGGCCAAGTGTCTTCTACTATAGCCTCGGGCCGACCAAAGCCTTGTGAGTGGATTTGGTAGACGGAAACTGAAAGAAGCCCGTCGTATATATGTATATATATATATATATATGTATGTGTATGTATATGTTGTGTATCTGTGTTTGTCTCCCAACATCGCTTGACAACCGATGCTGGTGTATTTAGGTCCCTGTAAATTAGCTGTTCGGCAAAAGAGACCGATAGAATAAGTACTAGGCTTACAAAGAATAAGTCCTGGGGTCGATTTGATTCAACTGAAAGCGGTGCTCCAGCATGGCCGCAGTCAAATGACTGAAACAAGTAAAGAAAGAAAAGAAATATATATGTATATATAGCAATAAGAAAATGGAGGGGAATATGAGGTACTCATCAACTTGCAGATACTGTACTCTGTTGATTAATCCGTTTATTTTACAACCAAAATGACAAAAAAGACAATATACAGACACTTATGACATACTATGTCATATCAGCAATTAAATGTGGGGGTAATGGACATGAAGTGGTATTTGTGTGGTGGTGGTGGTGGTGGTGGTGGTGGTGGTGGTGATAGATTGGTGATGGCAGTATCATGGTAATGTTGATGATAGTGGTGTGGTGGTATTGGTGCTTATGCTGACAGTAATGGTGGTGGTGGTACTGGTGGCAGTGACATTGTTGGTGATATTGGTGGTGATGTGCCATCATAGAACGAGAGAAGAAAACAAATAACAAAATAAAATCAATTCCGTGGATACAAATTAGTTTAATAATCACTATCATTATCGTTATCATCATCATCACTAACATCCTCCTTCTCCTCATCATCATTATCATTACCATCATCATCATCCACATCAACACTATCATTACTTGCATAATCATTATGAAGCCAAACCATCCACCCATTGCACCATGTCCCTCATTTGGAGGCGATACCAGGCTGCTGTTTCTGGCATGTTAAGTAATCATATAATAGAGGCCCCTTTATTTCGGTTGATATCTGGTGGATCAATGAAAAGGTGAGGGGGCAGGAACAGGATAACAGTTGCAATATCTCCATAATGTAACTGGTTTCCCCACATCTCCCTACTGTGGCTGGTTTCTGCGGTGAGGGCCATGAAAACCCATTAAAAAAATGTCTTCCTACTTTCCTCCTCTTCTGTCTCTGTCCTGTTATATAATCCCTCTCCCCAGGTGCTCCCTACAGTCTTTTGTTGCTCCTTAACTTATAGCTGAACTTCTGTTGGAGAGGGCTCTGGCTTAAGAAATCCTCCAATGTTAAGTTGCCCAAGGACGAGGGCTGCGGCACTTGGGTAGGGCGCTGGCATTCTGCATTCAGGACATACGTTTCCTTTTTCTGAGGTGAACGATACTGACTGCTCCGTCTGCTACTACGCCCCAGTGGGCATGTACAAGCATTGTCGCTAGTGCATTCTCGCCAATCAACTGGACCATACAGTGTGTGCATGCGTGTTGTGGTAATGTATTTGATGTTGTCAGTGTTAAAGCCTGCAGCTTTTCTGTTTTGGAAAGTGGGAACGGCACCAGTTGAACTCCTGCTGTTGGCATTAGTACTACTGGTGTTCCTGAAGGGGGCATTGTTGTTTCTGTTGCAGTTGATTTTCTTGCTGTTGTTTTTATTGTTGTTGTTGTTGGTGATTGGTGTTTTTGTAGTGATGCTGAATGTGTACTGTGGGCCTCCAATTCTTGGCTTCCTGCATTTTGTGTAAGCTGGGTAACTCACTGCAATGTTTGGATGTGTGTTTTCTTTGAGGTTCACTACGTGTATGATACTTCCTGAGTTCATGTTTTGCTGGGCAATTAATAAGACACGACGTCATATAGAAATGGTGGACACAGTGGCAGTTTCCTGTGGGAGAAAAAGAGATATAATAAGAGCCAAATCTCTACGATAATAATAATAATAATAATAATAATAATAATAATAATAATAATGATAACAATAATAATAATGATAATAATAACAATAATAATAACAATAATGATAATAAAAGAAATGGAAAAACTTTCAAAATACAAAGACCTGGAAACAGAGGTAACTCGAATGTGGAATCTAAAAACAGAAACAATTCCTATCATAGGAGGTGCATTAGGTATAATAAAAAAATATTCAGACAAATACATAACAAAAACACCAGGACTTACAAATATATATAACATACAGAAAATTGCACTACTGGGCACTGCACACATCCTACGCAAAACACTTTCAATACAGTAACCATAAGAGCATCACAGCAAACCACAGCACATACCCAAGGCACACAGAGCTGCGCTCAGTAGTGTTATCTGTCTCAGATAGCAGGAAATCCAAAAATAGAAGAAATTTAAAAAATAGTGTTCATGGGAACTATTCATATCTTATGAAAAATATTGTCTATGTGATTCCAAAAACATTTTAATCTGTAAGCCTTATCAAATTTTTTTTTTAAATATACAAAATAGCAAACACCTTTTACTGTCATCTTAAGAACACACTATCATTTTATCATTGAATTACTTTTAAAATAAACTTTTAGTTTTGATACACTCTCTAGAACAATACACTGTACAAAACCAAAAATATGGCACCCTAAACATATAATAATAATAATAATAATAATAATAATAATAATAATAATAATAGACCAGGCATAACAATAATAGATAAGAAAAAGCGAAAATTGCTCACTAATCCGTTATGTCCATTTGATTCCAGGTTTGTAAAGAAAGAGGATGAAAAATGAAAAAGACAAATACAATCCCTTAAAATTTGAAATTGCAAGAATTTGGGGTTTGAAAACTATAAAGGTTGTGCCTGTAATAATTGGTGAGTCAGGAAATGTGAATAAAAATATAGAGAAATGGTTGAAGGAGATTGGAATGGAATGTCTTTTAAAGCTTCTACAGAAAGTTTGCCTCTTAGGAACAGGAAAGACTACCCAGAGGGTTTTAAGCGCTTAAAAGACTACTGAAAGCTTGTGGATGCCTAAGGTTACAGGTAGCAACCTGCTACCCACATAAATTCTATCAGGAATAAGAATGAACCTGAATCAAACCAATAATGATGATGATGATGATGATGAACAAATGCCCAGACTTGCCCCAAACCATTATAAGTTGTGGTGACATGATGAAGCAGCAAAAGTGGGATCCAGAGAGAGGCAAGACAAGGTAAAGAGAGTGTTGGAGTTGGGGACCTGCAAAATCCTATGGAATTTCCTAATCCAAACAGACCAGGTGCTTGACCTAGTGGTGATGGACACAGTGAACCATGAGCTCTATGACTGAAAATTTTGTATGCCCATGTCAAGAAGGAAGGTAAAAAAATAGACATATCTTAAATACAAGATAATGCAACAGTGGAAAATGAAGAAGGTGAAGACAGTGTCAATTATTGCTGGGTCCTTGGGTATCAGAAAGCATCAAGAGGAATATAAAGGAAATCAGAATACAGTGACCAGAAGTGCTGTTACAAAAGATTTGTCTCCTCGGCACAATCAGAATCATCAGGAGAGTATTAGAGAGTTAAAAAGAACAGATGGCAAAATAGTGTAGGCTGCAGGTAGCAAGCCTGCTATTCAAGCAAAGACTTCAGGGGTTCCAACAAAACTGGGATTAAAAAGACAAAAAAAAATCTTTTCTACTATAGGCACAAGGCCTGAAATTTGGGGGAGGGGACTAGCTGATTACATCAACCCAAGTGTTTCACTGGTACTTAATTTATTGACACCGAAACAATGAAAGACAAAGTCTACCTTGGCAGAATCTGAACTTAGAACATAGCAGCAGATGGAATAGCGCTAAGCATTTTGCCCAGTGTGCTAACGATTGAGCTCCCTAGGAGAAAAGATTAAATTTGAGATCATCATTAAGTTGGATTTAAGAAAGAGCCAAAAAAACGAAAGAAAACTTTTTAATGTAAATCATCCCAGGAAAATGTGTCAACAACATGTGGAGTTATGATATGAAAATCATGTGTTGCTGCAGCAAAATGTATGAAAGTGTAAGCAACATGTGGGACTGTGAGAATGATTTATATTGGAACTGTGAACGAAACTGTGAGTCCGAGAACTAATCATATATGCATTC
Source organism: Octopus bimaculoides (assembly GCF_001194135.2). Taxonomy (NCBI): domain Eukaryota; kingdom Metazoa; phylum Mollusca; class Cephalopoda; order Octopoda; family Octopodidae; genus Octopus; species Octopus bimaculoides. The sequence continues at coordinate 8,868,589 of NC_069009.1, forward strand.
CCATTGCTACACACAGCCACTCCTACTCTTTCTCAATTATACATCAAACAGTATAGTATTTGTGTTTATACAATTTACACTCATCTGAATTGTAGCCTTCATATGTACACAAAACAAACAAGTATCAAGTGTGTGTGGTATTTAAATGCCTTTCACAAAAGCTGCAACAAGTTTCTTTCTAGACAAAGAAAAGGGAGCAGCTGTACTCTCAAGAAATAGTGGTGAATTCTGTTCTGAAAAAAGAAAGCCCCAGCACATGGCTGGAGGTAGTGTTCTGTCAGAAAGTTCACACTGGACATACAGAGCCATTTCTTAATGTCACTGCCGATCCCCAAGTGAAGAACACAACTCACAGCTCACAATACAAACACTAATAAAACAAAAGCCCCAAAACAAAATATACAGATTCAATGCAATAAGGGAAGAATTTGTACTTCCTAAACAATAAAACACATACACACAATGTTTAACCCATTGCTGCAGTATGTTGATGACCAAGACAGCACAGCCCATCCAAATAAGGGTAGACAGACCCCTCCAAACTTGATGAAGCAAATCTGTCTACAGGAGTGATAAAAATCACTCCTTGCCAGTAGGGTTAAAATGGATTCTTTATTGTTCGTCACAAGGGTCACCTGAGGTCAAAAAGTTGAAAATTGGAACAAACTTCTCTGAAAATGATCTTGAGGGAAATCAGAACCAAGAAATCAACCCTGACACCTTAAGACAAACACCAAATAAAACAAACGTTGAAAGGACTACAAAAAATAGATGGAGAAGAGAAGAGTATAAGTAAGTCATGGAGAGAAATGATAGGGGATGACATGCGTGAATATACTGATACAAACAAATTAGTCAAATTAGTATGCAGAGGCATCATGCGAAATAAGTGTCTAACATCAGGAGAATTAGAGACAATCAAGCTGAAGTGGATGATGAGAATAGTGACACTGAGAATAACAAACAGGAAAACTTCCACCTATTGATAGAGACAGCTCTGAACTTGATGTTGATGGAGGCAACTTAGAACCTGAAGTAGTAGTAAAGTAACAAGAAGTAGGAATGATCGTAAAGCTGCAATGGCTGACACATTTGCTGAAGTCAATAGAGAGAAAATACTCGAGGTTAAAAAAACAATATCCTGTGAGAACATCTAGAAATGAAGGAGAGGGATCAACAACCAAAGTTTCAAATACCAAATCAAATCACTGTACAATCAAAATATGGAAAGAGCACATAAATAAGGTAATCAAGAGCTTCTAACAGGAATTATTGACCTTAGATGAACTCTTCAAAAGAAATAATGTAAAGACAAGAATGGTTAGAAAGTGAAAATACAATTTAATAAACATGAATGAAGTCTTGAGAAAAAAAAAAAGAGATGGTGAGGCAAAAAATTGCAGGTGAAAGCGCAACGTTTTATGTAGGTGTGAAAAGAGAAACAAATTTTACAAACAGAATAAGACATTTAAAACTGATGCTAAGAAATTCTACAGAGAGTTAGGGAAATAGTTGATATGAAAGAAGTGATGACATTTTGGAAAAAGCATATGGAGCGACAGAAAGGAATTCAACAAGGGAGCTGAATGGGTAGGGAGAGAAGAAGAAGAAAGAATGGCTGAGATTGAAGAACAGGGATGGAACAATATTACAATGCAGGGACTAACTTAAGCTCTATCTAAAGCTCATAAGTGGAATTGTCTTGGACATGATAAAATCCCTAACTTCTGGCTTCATTATCACACTGTCAGTTAACGGAATGCTTCTCTAATATCATCAGAAAGCCTGAAAAGACTTGAAGCTGGCTAACATTAGGGATAACATACCTACTCCCTAAAACGAGTGATACAAAATCCCCCCAAAACTACAGGCTCATCACTTGTTTGACCACAAAATACTTAGATCCATCCTCACCAAAAGGATATATCAATTTCTCAATGAAAACAACATATTTCCCCTTGAACAAAAACTCACACGGTTGCAAAGATCAGCTATTAATACACTGTATGATACTTGAAAATTGTTCATCGAAGAAGCGAAATCTTAGCACAGCATAAAATGTCTTATAAAACAACCATAAGAGGGCTTCAAGTGTACATCCAAAGGAACACCAACTGGATGATACAGCTGCTAAGGCAACACAGAGTAAGAAACTGCACTCAATCTCAAAGGAGGCATATAATTACAGATGAGAGGTTAACCTCCCTGATTCTGATGATAAGGAGGACACACCACCCACAAAAGCAGCAAAAAGTGTAAAACAAAAGCCAAACACGAAAGCTTGAAGGAAATACCAAGATTGTGGAAGAAAAGCCATTACATGAGTAATACCCCAAAAGAGCTGGGGAAAAAAACTGATCAGTGGCTGTTGGTTTGAAAGTTGAAGCAGAAAGATTTATCTTAGTGGCACAAGATGAGAGTCTTCTCACCTGGAACTATCAAGCTAATGTCGCACACACTGAGGTAGACTCTGCAATGACAAAATTGAGAGTATTGACCACATTGTTGCTGGCTGCTCAGTCCTTGCCCCTACAGAATATAAAACCAGGCATGGTTCAGTTGACCAATACTTGCACTGGAGCATATGCCATCACTATGATATCACATAAAAAAAGATTATGAAGCAGGGTAAGAGATGTTATATAATATATGGAAGGATGTATTAAAACATACATTTATACATATAGGCACAGGTATGGCTTCTCAACTGCATAGTTTCAGGTTCAGTTCCACTGTGTGGTACTTTGGGCAAGCATCTTCTACTATAGCTCTGGGTCAACCAAAACCTTGTGAGTGGATTTGGTAGACGGAAACTGAAAGAAGCCTGTCATATTGTTGTATATATATATATATATATATATATATACATACAAATATCTATGCCTTTGTGTCTGTGTCTGTCCTCCACGCCACTTGACAACCGGTGTTGGTGTGTTTGCGTCACCATAACTTAGCGATTTAGTAAAAGAGACTGATAGAATAAATACCAGGCTTAAAAAGAAAGTACTGGGGTTGATTCGTTCATTCAACTAAAATTTCAAAGTGGTGCCCCAGCATGGCCACGGTCTAATGGCTGAAACAATTAAAAGAAAAAAAAAAAAAAAACAGATACATACAAGTGAGTGAAGAAATAAAAGAAAGTGACACTCAAAACTTTTGGTGAGTGTTACAAATATTTTGAATAACAGTTTGACTCAGCACCACATTGCTTACAATTTTGTAGGCATTTAGGACACATCCATCTCATCAGTTATTAGAAGAGTGAGAGAATCGAGATGAATTCAAGATGGCTTATGAATGATAGGCCGCTATTGGTCAGCTCAAGTCACATGGTAGTAATACTGTGAAAGCGATAGCCACTATGCTGTTTACTTTTTGCCCTGTGTTTGGATGTTTGCAGGAAGCTGAAAATAGCTGATGTCACATTCACAGCATTAACACCATGTGATCTGATCTGACCAACAGAAGCCTAAGCATCATGAGTTTGTTTAAAATTTTGCACTCTTCTGGTGAGATGCATGTCCTATAGATGCACAAAACTGTAAGTCATGTGGAGATGAGTCAAACTGTTATTAAATAGATATATGGAGGGAGAGCCAGGAAGACATGGGATGAAGTATTGAAGGCTGATCTTAAAATACTGAGCCTTATGAAGGAGATGACAGAGGACTGAGATATGACGACCAGCCCACCATAACAGAATTGAGATGATAGAGGACCAGACGTCACGTAAAAAGCACCCAATACACTTTGTGGAGTGGTTGGCATTTAAGAAGGGCATCCAGCTGTAGAAACCAAACCATACAAACTATGGAACCTGGTGCGGCCCCTATCCTTGCCAATTCCTATTAAACCATCCAATCCATGCCACCATGGAAAATGGACGTTAAATGATACTGTTGCAGCTGCTGATATGTGTGTGTGTGTGTGTGTGTGTGTGTGTGTGTATATATATATATATATATATAGACAGATATGTTCTTGACTCCCAGACAGAAGATAAACTGGTTTTACTTTAAATTTTTATAAATTTTTACAAATATTTGATAAGATGAGATACATGAAAACCGATAATATTTTCTTTATATAATTTTAAAAATCATTTTTATTAAATTTTTTCTTAAATTGAAATATCTTAGACTTACTTCTGTACTATTTCCACCTCCATCTTTTATATATGAAAATTTGATTTGTATAGATCTCTAATCTTTTTTCAG
>NC_069009.1:8873734-8877996 GCF_001194135.2 Octopus bimaculoides
GTGAGAAAAAAAAAAAATGTACAGTCACTCTCTCTCTCTCTCTCACACAAAAATACACTTTCTATCTAACTTCCCACATCAACTCATACACAAGTTCATGTCCATTTCCTCTCTCTTTCACTTTATGCTACTTTCAAGGACAATGTCAATTTCCACTCACAAAAACAAGGAAATAAAAACTTTTCATGGAATTTACCAAACACTGTACCTTAACAGCTGATCGAAAATGACATTCCTGTAAGTTATATTGAATGATTGCCAACTTTCCAGTTGTTGGATACTCTATGTCCCCATTCCCTTAACCATTTCTCAAACTCTGTTTGAGTGCAACCAAATGCACCAATGAACATATTTTGAGATATTTGGTATTGAAAATACCAACATGTTGAGGGTATTCCTTTTTTATTGTTTGTATAAAGTCTTAATTTTACTTTTACTAGTCATCTATCTTTTGCATGCAGTTTATAATGTTTTCTGAATTTATCTTTTACTGGTTTTAGTCATTAGACTGTGGCCATGCAAAGGTACTGCCTTGAAGGATTTATTAATTGAATAAATCGACCCCAATAGATATTGTTTTTGCCTTTAAGCTTGTCAGTGTCTTTTGCCAAAACACTAAGTTATAGGGATGGAAACAAACCAACACTGGCTGTCAAACAATGGTGGGGGGGGGACAAACACAGACACACACACATATATGGGCTTCTTTCAGTTTCCATCTACCAAATCCTCTCACAAGACTGATCAGCCTGAGGTTATGGCAGAAGACACTTGCCTAAGGTGCCATGCAGTGAGACTGAATGCCAAACCATGTGGTTCAGAAACAAGTTCCTTGCAACACAGCCATGCCTGCACCTAAATTGTTTTTGTGGTCTAACTTGTTGGGAGAATCTATTACATAAATTCATCTTCTAATTTTTGTTTGATTTTTGAAGAACAGTAAATCTTATTTCATTCTCATTCTCTTTGTTTCCTCCATTATTTTCCAAGAAAACATTTCATCATTTAGAAGTAATTCTTCTTCCTCATCTCTCTTTTCTTGTTTCTGTTGTGCTTTTCTCTTTTTTCTTTTAACTCTTTTTTCCTTTCATAAACACCCAGTACACTCTGTAAAGTGGTTGGCACTCGGAATAGCATCCAACCATAGAAACCTTGTCAAAGTAGGCAATTGGAGACTGTTGGAGATCTCTAGCATGCCAGCTTGTCAAACTGCCCAAACCATACCAGCAAGGAAAATGGACATTAAATTATGATGATTGACAATCTTTCAGAGTAAGTCTATCAAAACTGAAAGCATTTCTTTGGCAATTGCTGTAAAAAATATTTCTTCAATTTTTTTTCAGCTAGATTGCTTATGTTTATGTATTTTTTATGTATATATGTTTGTGTATTTATGTATATCTGTGAATGTGCTAAATATACCTACACACACACACATACAAACATACATTCACAAAAAATACAAAAACATAAATAATTAAAGCACCCACGTTATACACTGCTAAGCTAAGCTATTCTCTTGCTATTTTGATCACTTCATTCATTCATTCATGGATCTAACATGCATTATTACTAATATTTACTTTTGTCAACTAATTATTTAAATTGACTCTTCAATATATAACTTCCAAATCCTAATCTCTCTCTCTCTCTCTCTCTCTCAGTCTTAGTTTTTCTCCTTAATTCTTCCTTAATTCTTCATGTAATTTCCAAATTTCTCTAAAGCCTTGGTTTTCTTTTCCTCCTGTGTTTTCATGTTGGCTAAATATTTTTCGAACTCCCTCTTAAATAATCCTTGCTTGCTTGCAATGTGCCCGCTCATTCCTGCCCCCACCACCAATACTGGATATCTCACTGGAAACCCCCTCCCTCACTAGTGGTCTCCTCTATCATACCTGCAATCTCCCCTCCTTCCTCCCCCTCTCTCCCCCAGGACTAACGCAATCAGTTTACCAGTCCACCTAACATTGGCATATTAATATTAATATTTATTTTATTTATTTTTATATCTGCAGCCCCAGTAATGCTTATGTTCACAATGCTTACACTTACAATGTTGCTAGCACTTACTTTTACCTACAGTAGGGGCCACAGTCTTAACATGCTTGAATGTTTGAATGATGACAGGTCAAAAGTGAGAACAGGTGTAGCATGTCTATCAAACGAACACGAAAATCTTCTTTTCAGGTGCTGAATAACATCTCCCCTTCCCATACCCCTCCCATATTCCTTTCCAAGTTTTTAGAGTTGGCACTGTCAATGTAGACGCATTGAAAGGTAGGTCTAGTGAGATTGTAGAAATGCTTGAATGGAGATGTGTTGATATATGCTGCATACAAGAGGTAAGGTGGAGAGGAGCCAGGGTCCTCACAGGCAAGGTACATAGGTATAAAATCTTCTTGGTTGGTTCCTGAAACAAAGAGGGAACTAGGCTATTGGAGTTCTGTGATGTAAGCAACCTATTAATCTGCAACACCAACTTCAGGAAGCCAGCTAACCACCTGATAATCTATCAATCAGGCAACTCTGCTAGCCAGATTGATTTCATCTTCAATAGACAGCAGGATGCATGGTTGCTCTTAAATACAAAGAGCCTCCCTGGTGAAGAATGTATCCCCCCAGCATAGACTAGTCATCGGTGACTTTAGACTTGAGGCCAGAAGGATGCCAATAAGCAGACCAATCCGGAAAAGAAGGATTTGGAAGCTTAAGAACCCTTCACATGGTCAGAGATTTAGGGACATCCGCATTGAGAAATTTGATGAGAGGGAAGAAGAACTACAGACTTGTAACATAGAGGGTAACTGGAAATCCCAGCATGACAGCTGAGTGCCACAGACCAAATCTGCAGCTGGTGCAAAAGTCCCTTCCAGACCTAGGGTAATGTGGTGGTGGAATAATACTGTAGACAGAGCCATTGTAGCAAAGAAACAGCCCTGGAAAACCTGGAAGAGTTGGGGTAGCAGGGAACTGTACCAGATAGCCAGAAGGGAGGCTAGAAGACAGGTATATATAGCCAAGGGAGAAGCAGAAAAGAAGAAGTTTGCCAATGTTCAGCGATATGAGGACCAAAGAACTGAAGTATTTTGGATTGCAAGACAGTGTGTGAGAGAAAATTGTGATACCATAGGAGAGAAATGTATCCGCATGGATGATGGTGCACTTGCATTGAATGATTCTGCAAAAAAAGAGGCTTGGAGATGCCATTATGAAAGACTGCTGAATGTGGAGAATGAATGGGAGGAGGAGTGCCTGCCAAATGTTGACCCAGTCAAGGGACCAGCTACCAAAATCGATAGCACCCTGGTAGATAAAGCAATTAAGGATATCAAATCAGGGAAAGCCCCTGGCCCATCAGGAATCACTGCTGAGATGCTTAAAATATCTGGCAGTGTGGGTTATGGTCTGGTCACCCGTATTGTAAATCAGGTGATTCACGAAGGAGTCATACCCAATGATGGATGTAGCAGCACCATAGTCAACTGCTACAAAGGTAAAGGTGATGCCTTAGACAGAAATAATTACAGGGGTATCAAATTGCTGGATCAGGTGATGAAGTTCACAGAGAGGGTCATAGCCCAACTAATTAGGGAGAGAGTTAGCCTAGATGAGATGCAGTTCAGTTTTGTGCCAGGTAGAAAGCACCACTGATACTATATTTCTGGTAAGGGAACTGCAGGAGAAATACCTAGCCAAAGATAAACCTCTGTACTTGGCTTTTGTTGACTTGGAGAAAGCCTTTGATAGGGTCCCCCTTATCTGGTGAGCAATGTGGAAACTAGAGATAGATGAGTGGTTAGTAAGAGCTGTACAGGCTCTGTACAGGGACACTGTCAGTAAGGTGAGGGTCGGTAACGAGTATAGCGAAGAATTCTGGGTAGAAGTAGGGGTTCACCAAGGACCAGTCCTCAGCCCCCTCTTATTCATCATAGTCCTCGAGGCAATAACAGGAATTCAGGACAGGCTGCCCTGAGAGCTCCTCTATGTGGATGACCTTGCTCTACCAGAACTAGAGAAGAAATTTCAGGTGTGGAAACAAAGCCTAGAATTGAAGAGCCTTAGAGTTAATGTAGCAAAAACCAAAGTTCTAGTAAGTAGGATGGCAGACAAATGACAAACCCCTTCAGATAGATGGCCCTACTCGATCTGTAGAAAAGGTGTAGGTAGAAACTCCATAAGATGTACCTAGTGTCAGCTATGGACACATAAGAGGTGCAGCAATATCAAAGGAAGGTTAACTGGGAAGATAGTTTTTGTGTGCG
>NC_069009.1:8878006-8880723 GCF_001194135.2 Octopus bimaculoides
CTATGGACACATAAGAGGTGCAGCAATATCAAAGGAAGGTTAACTGGGAAGATAGTTTTTGTGTGCGGCAGATGCACAGGGGCAATAAACACCGAAGATGTTCAGAAAACAGATTCCATCACATGCCAGGGAGAGAAACTAGAAGTAGTTGATAGCTTCCATTACCTGGGTGACCAAGTCTGTAGTAGGGGTGGATGCTCTGAGAGCATTGCTACTAGAATAAGAATAGCCTGGGCAAAGTTCAGAGAGCTCCTACCTCTGCTGGTGACAAAGGGCCTCTCACTCAGAGTGAAAGGTAGACTGTATGACATGTGTACGAACAGCCATGCTACACTGCAGTGAAACATGGGCCATGACTGCTGAGGACATACATAGGCTTGGCTTGAAAGAAATGAAGCTAGCATGATCCACTGGATGTGTAATGTCAGTGTGTATGCACGACAGAGTGTAAGTGCCCTGAGAGAAATGGTGGATATAAGAAGCATCAGATGTGGCGTGCAAGAGAGATGACTGCGCTGGTGTGGTCATGTGCTGAGTGGGGTAGCATCATATCCATGTGTTAAGAGGAATTCTTTGGGGTTTGGATAATTCACCTTTGGAAACATGGGTATTTTGTTCATCCTTAAACAAACCTTATTGAGGGACCTTTTGAGTGTGATGGGCTACTCAACCTGAAGAAAATTCTAATTAGATCTCACCTGCAAGGTCATGCGCTGTTTATCTTGATATGAGATCACCATGTCACACACATATGGTTGTGATGCATGTGCCTAACGTACCCTTATCAGACATGTAGTCATGATGGGTATACTGGACTTCGTATATTTTACCCCAGTGTCATTTTGATGACATGCATTGCTCTCTCACTCAATAATAATAATGGTTTCAAATTTTGTCACAAGGACAGCAATTTTGGGGGAAGAGGATGAGTTGATTACATCGACCGCAGTGAATATTTTAATCTTTTTATTCTTGTTGTCACATCCTGCAATGAGGTTATTGGATCTAACCAGAAAGATCCTTCATCTGGTACTTATTTTATCAGCCTTGAAAAGATGAAAGTTGAAATCGACCTCGCTGGAATTTGAACTCACAACGTAGCAACAGGCGAAATACCACTAAGCATTTCTCCTGGCGTACTAATGGTTTAGCCAGCTCGCTGCCCTAATAATAATAATAATAATCGCTTTAATAATAAGTACCTGGTTCGATTCATTCAAACAAAAATTCTCCAAGGTGGGTGCCCCCAGCATGGCTTCAGTCTAATTACTGAAACAAGTAAGACATAATAAGAGGGAGCACATGAAAGGAAATGCACTGATTGAAGTGAAGGGTAAAGCGTCATATCATTGTTGTGTGGTTAAAATGATATTTAAAAGTGTGTATATATGTGTGCATGTGGACATAATCATTTCTCTCTTTCTATCAAATGTACACAACTATACACATGCACATACATACAGGCATTCATACATATAAGCACATTCATTCATACAAATACATATACACACACGAACACACATACATACACACACACACATCTATACACATACATATAAACATGCATTCATACAGACATACACATACATGCATACATCCATATATATATATATATATATATACACATACACACAACCGATGCAGACTTTGTGGAGTTAACACTGAAGATATCGCCCACATCATAAGCAGTTGTCCGAAAACGTGATCACGGTATTATCTACCGATGAGACATGATGTTGTAGCAAGAACAATGAAATCCGTCGGAAGGATAACACTGAAGACAAAGAGATAAGAACCCACAGTATGATAGAAGCCATAGCAATTCATAATTAAAAGGAGTACTGGTGGAATGTCCCAGTAAAAACCTCAATGAAATGTAAACACAACTGTTATATGGACCGTTGGATTTGTTTGTGGTTCGTCTAAAGTCCCATGTTTCAAAGTAGTTCGCCTGGGGTCCTTGTTTCGTTGTTGTTTTGAATGACTGTCGAGGTTATTGATATATATGGCGAGGACAACATTCTTGTTTCTTGATAACAAACATTCGGTGAGTGCGTTCTTTGTTTATAGTTAATAAATAAATGTGATAACTAAATAGTACAAACTCGTTGTGTTTACTCTGCGAGTCCCCCGAGAGGAATACAACAGAGTTTATTGGCATCGTCGATAGGATTACATGCATACTTTGCCGTAAAATTGTTCATCTTAATAACATGGCGGAAAAACAGACTGTAGAGCTGATAAAGTCGTTTAGGGAACAAATGGAACAACAAATGCAGCAACATAAGAGAGATATGGACACTCTGTTAAAACTGTTTGGTGTCCAACAAGTTGAAGGCGATTCCAGTGGCTATTTTTCAGCTGCTTCGACAACAGTGTCGATTCCACCATTTGCTGCATTTGATTCAACGACAGAACTATGGCCTGGTTACTGGTCAAGATTCCGCACGTTTGTGGCTGCTAATGCTGTACCTGAACAACGCATGGCACAAGTGTTCCTGACCAATCAGACCGCTACTATTTACAAGCAACTTGCTAATCTGGCTACTCAACAAAATCCGCCTAAAGATATCAACAACTTGACAATGGACGAAATCGTTGACTTCATGAAGGAACAGTTCGACCGAAAACTTTTCATTGTGAGAGAGCGTTTCAAGTTTTGGAGTGATATGCAACAGAAGCCAGGCAAAACTCTCCAGGAGCTGGCAGCACGTATA
>NC_069009.1:8880839-8881794 GCF_001194135.2 Octopus bimaculoides
AACGCAATGGCCACTCACAAACTCCCATGAAAAGAATCACAAAAGCTGAGCTAGTCAAGGCGATCCTAGGCGAAGTTTCCCAGGATGCTCATAGTCTGATTGTGCCAATAACAATCCAGAACAGACTGTTCACAATGGAATTGGACACTGCCACTACAGGCAATTTTGTTTCCTTGTCAGTCTGGAAACAACTTGGAAGACCAAAGCTGCAAGATGTCAAGCATCGCTATGAATCTGCCAGCAAGCACAACCTGCCTGTTCTAGGAACTTTCATGGGCCAAACCAAGGATCCAACAACCGGTAAGCAGGATCTTATACCATACATTGTCACCAAGATCTCTGATCTTAATTTGCTGGAACGAAATGCTATCCAGACTCTGGGAATTTCCGTGGACACTGCTCTAGATTTGAAAAGCATAGACAGCCAAGCCAAGAGGGAAGGTGCAGAAGTGTTATATCCAAAGACCTCAAGTGAGCCCTATGTTTCCCTGCAACAAGATTGTCACAACATGTGTGATGAATTCCCAGATCTTTTCAAGCAAGAATTGGGATGTCTCAAGAACTTTGAACTGGAAGTGAAATTCAAATTGGACGCAACACCAGTCTTTCACAAGGCACGTCTGGTCCCGTTTGCTCTTCGTGATGACCTGGCCAAAGGTTACGAAGAAGGTATTGCCAAGGGAATCTGGAAGCCAGTCCAGTTCAATGAATACGGAACGCCAGTGGTACCGATTCGTAAAGCACATGCTTCAAGCAACCTGAAGCCCAAACTATGGATTTGTGGTGACTACTCTGTGGGAATTAATGACCAACTTGCAGATCACCGTCATCCAATGCCACTCCAAGTTGAACTGATGCAGAAACTCGGAGGTGGATTCGGATATACTAAGATTGACCTTGCTGATGCCTATAATCAGATCAAGCTGGCTCCAGAAAGTCAACGCAGACTCGCACT
>NC_069009.1:8882125-8886101 GCF_001194135.2 Octopus bimaculoides
GGAGTGGCCGTCTTCCAGGACGACATGCTCGTCAGTGGGAAAGATGCAAACAGTCACCTAAACAACCTAAAGTGTCTGCTCACACATCTAAGCGACAATGGACTTAGATGTCGCCGTGAAAAGTGTCAGTTTGCACTACCCAGTGTAAAATACCGTGGACACATTTTGTCGACTGAAGGGATGCAACAACAACAGGCCTGATATAATGATTTGGGATAGAGAAGAGAAACTGTGTAAAGTTTTGGAAATTAGCTGCCCAGAGGATGTTAACATAAAGCTGAAGATCAGTGAACAAGAGAATACCTATGCTGAATGGTTGAGAAATCTGCAGTTAATCTATCAAGATTACAAGTTCAGGTTTATACCTGTAATTATTGGAGCCCTATGGATATGTAAGACACTGCCTAAATACCAATCTTCAGAAATTAGGCTTCTCAAAATCAGAAAGGAGAATTTAAAGACTACAGATCCAATCCATCACTGTAACTGTAAAAATCTGAAAAACTTTCCACAAGTTTATCATTTAAATATATATGAGTATGTCTAGATATGCAACTATATACATGAGAATACATACACAAGGCAAAACATACAAATCTCCACATATACATACTTACGTACAAAAATACCCTGTTGTTGATGTTGAAATTCCAATGAAGAAGTCTAGGATCTAGGTTAGAAACCAGCTCTTTATTAGCAAGAAGGCTTGAATTAAAACTAAATAAAGGCATACGCATACATACATACACAAACACCACATACATACATACACTTAGACCGCCATATATGTAACTAAGTTTAAAAGGTCAATTTAAGTCGTTTAAAACTTTAATTTCTATAACTGTATATTTTTTTTTTCTCAAAGAAATACATTCAATAACTTTTAGATTTTATTTGTTTCTCCAATTTCTTCTGCATTTTACTTCCAATTTTTACGAAATTTAAGGTAAATGTGAAAAACAATTAAATTTGTATAAAGAAAGAAAAGAAAAGGGTAATAGGGGTATATATAAATACATCAAAGTTGATTTGAAATACTGAAATGAACACAAATATATTGTTTATTATTTGGTAAATTTTCAGATTAACACCCGCACGATTTTCACTAGGGTTTTAGGGTCAGGGTTAGGGTTAGGGTTAGGGTTAGGGACGGAATTCCCTAACCCTAATACCCAAGTGAAAATCGTGCGGGTGTTAATCTGAAAATTTACCGGAAAACAATAAATATTTACGTAATTTATAAACATTTAATTAGAAACAACATATACAAAATAATTACAAGATGTAATGATGTATAAAAGTCATCAAAAAATTCCAAACAATAAATAAAGTTGTTTTCTTATCTGTTCCAATGAGTGGTTGTGGCCGTGCTGGAGCACCGCCATTACAGGACAAGTAATCGTACCCGAGCTGCTTAGGATCCTTAGCCTAAGTGAACAATAATTTGTTTTCGTTTCGATATCTTAAATATACATTGATGTATTTGTATATACCTTACTTTCAAGAAATTCACCGATTTACCGACAATCTCTCTGTCAGTCAGTCTTTCTCTCTCCCTCTCTCTCATTCTCTCTCTCTCTCTCTCTCTCTGTTTGTACGTACGAATATAGGTATGTATGTGTGTATACATAAAAAAAGGGGGATACACACAGATGCAAGTATAAATGTATGTTTACACACTGTAAACGTCCCGCCCCAAAATAGAGAGCGGGCCGCAACTCACCTCCACTGCCCTTTCCACCAAATTACTCAACTGACCATCGAACCGGGTGCTGCACAATGTGAGTTCGATTTAGAGGTAAGTTAGTGACCACGTGCTTCGGATGTTGTTAGCTTGCGTTGCTAGGAGACAAACAAGAGGAGGGGTAGTTGAGAGAAATGTTTCTTTTGGAGGTGAAACTGTTAGAGGGGGAGAGATACAGAGACAGTCTGTCTGACTGAGTCTCTCCCTCCTCCCTCTCTGTATATTCTTTTATCGTTTACTTGTTTCAGTCATTTGACTGCGGCCATGCTGGGGCACAGCTTTGAAGAAATTCTTAGTCGATTGAATCGACCCCAGTACTTCTTTTTTTTAAGCCTTGTACTTAGTCTATGAATCTCTTTTGCCGAACCCCCCAGCACCAGTTGTTAAGCGGTGGTGGGGGATAAACACACGCACACACCGGGTTTCTTTCAGTTTCCGCCTACCAATTCCACTCACAAATCTCTGGTCAGCCTGAGGCTGTAGTAGAAGACACTTGACCATGGTGCCATCTTGTGGTTGGGAAGCTAACTTCTTGTCTCACAGCCACGCCTATATATGTGCGTGCGTGTATGTATAACATCATCATCATTTAACGTCCGAGTGTAGCAATGAATTCAGTGTACAAGTAGGAGTTCAGCAAAGATCGGTTCTCAACTACCTTTTGGCCATCATAGTCCTTCCTCCAGGCCATAACAATGGAATTTAAGTCGAGCTGCTCTTAGGAGCTTCTCTACGCTGATGACCTATTCGATATGTAGAACAGATGTGGGTAGAGACGCTGTACTCAGTGCAAGCTATGGACACATAAGTGGTGCAACAGAATCAGAGAAAGATTATCAAGGAAAGTAATGTCGGTGCGTGGCTGATAGATAGGTACAATAGACACTAGGAATTTACAGAAAATAGACTTCGTCAAATGCCCGGGGGCGGAGTCCTTAGAAGTTGTAGATAGCTTCCGTTACCTAGGTGACTAAGTCAACAGTGGCGGTCGATGCTCTGAGAGTGTAGCTGTGAGAATAAGACAAAGTTCAGAGAGCTTCTACTTTCGTTGGTAACAAACGACCCCCCCCCCCTTCAAAGTGAAAGGCGGATTGTATGATGCCTTGCTACATGGCAGTAAGACATGACTGTGAATGTAGAGGACATGCGAGGGTTTGAAAGAAATGAAGCCAGTATGCTCCGCTGGTTGTACAATGTCAATGTGCACATACGGCAGAGTGTAAGAGTCTATTGAGACTGCGCTGGTATGATCATGTGATGCATGCGCGTGGACGAGGACAGCTGCGTAAAGAAGTGCCGAGCTCTAACTGTAGGAAACCTGTAGAAGAGGTAGACCCAGAAAGACGTGGGATAAGGTGGTGAAATATGATCTTCGGTTGTTGAGTCTTACAGAAGCGATGACAAGTGACCGAGACTTTTGACAATTTGCTGCGCTTGAGAAGACACGTCGAAACCGTAGTCATGGCCAGGGACGGTGACACGCAGAAGGCACCGGTGCCGGTGACACGTAAAATACACCCAGTACACTCTGTGGAGTGGTTGGCATTAGGAAGGGAAGGGCATGCAGCTGTAGAAACCAAGTCAACTCAGACTGGAGCCTGGTACAGCTCTCCAGCTTACCAGTTTCTATTCAAACCGTCTGACCCATGCTAGCATGGAAAATGGACACTAAATGATGATTATGATATATAGTCATTAATATTTAGTAGAAGTAACAGCGAGACTCAAGGTCCGAGAGTTTCGTACGTTGGCACTATTCATCATACTATATACACAGACATGCAGGAAGCAAATAAACACCTTTAATTTTCAAAATTTCTGATCTAAGCATCTTAATATGTAGAATTTACAATGTAATTATTCTTTTTCATTCCAGGTGCCATTATATTAAACATTTGTGAAGAGTAACCATGCCACACAGAAAATTCAGCAGAACTGTCAGATTTTCAAAGCGGTCGTATTGTTGGGCAATCCGAGGCTGGTCTCAGCCAGCGAAAAATTGCCAAAGATCTTCAAATTCCTCTTGCTAGTGTTAATAGAATTAAAGTGCAATTCAAAAGCTAAGGAAAAGAATCAACAGATTCTCGTCCCGGCTGACCCGGGCCCTCGGAAAGGAAGCTTCGCTGTTTGAAGAGAATTGTGGAAAACAAGCCCCATTCGAAGGCTTCTGACATTGCAAAGCAGCTAGAAGTTAGTCCAAGAACGTGTGTTACATATGCTTGAATATTATGG
>NC_069009.1:8886111-8893002 GCF_001194135.2 Octopus bimaculoides
CATTGCAAAGCAGCTAGAAGTTAGTCCAAGAACGTGTGTTACATATGCTTGAATATTATGGACGAGCAGCTAGAAGAAAACCACTCCTTCAACCAATTAATATAATGAAGAGAAAGAAATGGGCTAAGGAGATGTCAGAAAAATCCAGTTCATTTTGGGATAGAGTGATTTTCTCAGATGAATCCAGATTTGCATTATTTTCAGACAGGGGACATGTTTGGGTCTGGAGGCTTCCCAATCAAGAATTTGATTTGAAACGACTCCAACCAACTATGAAACAAGGCGGTATCTCTGTAATGATATGGGGAGCTGTCACCAGCAATGGTCGTTCTGAGCTGATCGAATGTGTTGGAAGCATAAACTCTGAAAAATACATCGAAATACTTAAGCAAGGACTATTTCCGATGTATCCACACGATAACATAACGAAAAATGATTTTCATTCATGGAAGATGGGGCTCCATGCCACACAGCGAAAAGGAATCAACAATGGCTGACTGAAAATGGGATCAAAAAGCTTCCTTAGCTGAGCCAATCTCCTGACATGAACCCAATTGAAAATCTCTGGAACATACTAGATAGAGCTATGCGAAAAACTCAACAGAAATCTAAATCTAAAGTTGAATTGTTTCGATTGTTGCGTGAAAAGTGGGCAGAAATTCCACAAGAGACAATCCACAAAGCTCATTAGTTCAATGCCAAAAAGAGTTTCTGAATTAAAAACTGCAAAGGGAATGTCAACTAAATACTAAAGTATGTAGTCCTACCTATCGATTACATTTCAATTGTTCGCTTTGCGTATTAAATAAAAGATTTTGAAAATTAAAGGTGTCTATTTACTTCCTGCATGTCTGTGTAAGAAATTTGTTTCCCAACCACATGGTTCATGGTTCAGTATGTGTGGTACCTTGGGCAAGTCTTTTCTACTATAACCCTGAGCCAACCAAAGCCTTCCTTGTGAGTGGATTTGGTTGATGGGAACTGACGAAAGCATACACACACACACACACGTGTGTGCGTGCATGTGTGTGTGTGTGTGTGTGTGTGCGTGCGTGCGAGCAGGATTAGGAAAAGTGAATTGTGGATAACGATCAATGAAAAGGGAAGACACCAGACCAAGCCGTCGGTAGACCGGAAAAACACGAGACGGAAAGAGTAATACAAGTAGAGAGATTGAGAGTGAGGGAGAATGAGAGAGACAAGGAAAAGAAAGAGGTAGAAAGGTTGAAGGGAAGCGAGCAAACGTGAGCAAAAGAGCGAGATAGAGACAAAACGTGAAAGAAAGGAAGAACTATAGAAAGATAGAGGGAAGGAGAGCGAGCGAGCAGAGAGGGAAAGAGAGAGAGAGAGAGAAAAGAAAGAGAAAGAGAGAAATAAAGAAAAGATGTAGATAGATAGAAGGAAGAAGGGCGGATCTGTTCAATCTCAGTCAGGTTTTTTTAATTAATTCTTTTTTTTTTAAAGTAAACAGTTAGAAACTTCAGATACTGGTTGTCACGTAGAATAGGGTTTTGAAAAGATCCCGGGCGGCAAGCGAAAGAGAGAGAGAGAGAGAAAGAGGGAGAAAGAGAGCTAGCGAGATGATGTTGATGATGAGGAAAATGACGACGACGATGATGATGATGAGGCTGATGATGACGATGATGATTTATCTGAACCAAACAGGAAGTATTTCAATAGGTTTACCTCGGTAGTTTGTGCAGCCAGTTGCTATGGAAGGTTGCTATGGTGAATATTGTTTACAACAGCTGCAATATGGCGTCCTTGAGTTGCCCTACTGTGATACGGTGTTGGACTGATGTGTTGCAGAGCTGCTGCTGCTGTTGTTGTTGGTGGTGATGGTGATGATGATGATGATGGTGTTGGTGCCAGTGTTGGCGGTGATAGTCGTCGTCGGCGACGACGACGTGGAGTTGTATGTTTGTTTATGTGAAGAGCAGACCACTTTAATTATTGATATCGTTTCGAAATGATGGTGTTTTTGTTTGTCATAAAGAGTGGCGGTGGCGGTGGTGGTATATGTGGAGGTATGTGTGTTGGTGCATTGTGAAGGGTGGGGGTAGTAACAGCAGCGGCGTGTTGTTGTTGTTACTGTTGCTGATTAGCCTGGTCGAAGAGAGCTTTTAATCAAAGTACTTTTCAAAGAACGTTTGACAGGAATTATATAACGATGGTGGTGGTGGTGGCTGTTGTTATGGTGATGGCGGTGGAGTATCTTCCATTTTATTTTTTACTTGTTTCAGGCAAAGAATTACGGCCAAACTGAAGGGATTGTTTTTTGCCAAATATTCTATTAGTCTCTATTTGCCAAACTGCTAGTTGGGGGCATAAACGAACCAACACTGGTTGTCAAGCGGCGGTGGAAGACAATCACAAATACATGCGTATGCGCACACACACAAACACACGAACACACACACACACACACACAACATATATATATAGATGGGGTTCTTTCAGTTTCCATCTCACGAGGCTGTGGTCAGCCCAGGGCTATAGCAGAAGACACTTCACTCAGTGGGATTGAACCCGGAACTATGTGGCTGGAAAGCAAACTTCTTACCACACAGTTATGCCTGCATCTATACAAAGTATCTTTCAACGCGGCAAGGACCTCGTTCCCTTATGTAAATGAGAGTCTTATCTATATAAGACTCACATTTGCTGCAATTCCAGCAAATTGCCAGAGTGGGAGGACGTAGTCCCTGCACCTTCCTCTCATAGGCCTAAAATTGGAAGAATGGGTCTTTCTCTTGCAAGACATTAGGGAGATTTAGCTGTTATTTCCTGCGGGTTTAGCGACCACGTAGAGACTCACTTTAGTGGTGGAACGTATGTGTTGTGACTGTGGTTATGTGGGGGAGGCAAGGGTGGTGGTGGTGGTGGTGGTGGTGGTTGCAAGGGGTGACGTCATGTTTTGTGTTGTTGACATTGGTACACACCATAGTGGCATTGATGAAGTGGTCATGTAGTAGTGGTAGTAGTGGTAGTAGTAGTAGTTGTGGTGATGGTGGCAGTGGTGGTGGTGGAGGGACGGCAGCGTCTGTGGTATTAGTGGTGTGGTGGTGGTGATGGCAGTACTGGTGGCGGTGGTCGTGATAGTAATATTAGTGGTGGCGGTTGTGATGGTGATAATAGTAGTAGTGGTGGTGGTGGTGGTGGTGGTAATGATGCTTAGGGTTACTGTGAATGTGTTGTGATTGAGCAGTGTTTGTATTGCTCGTAACTATACACACACTCATGGCCACACAATATATATATAGAGAGAGAGAGAGAAGTGCAGGTGGGGGGGTGGAGGTGCAGTGTGGTGAATTTTGTGGTGTTGTGGTTTATTCCAGAAAGCAGAAATATTAACAGCAACAAGCCGCAATTAACCAGAAAAACAAGGTATATATAATTATACACATCTATATAAAAGGTTAAAAAATATATATATACATACATACATGTATGTATGTATCTATGTAATATGTTTGTATGTATGTATGTATGTATGTATGTATATATGTAATTGTATGTCTGTATATTTTATTCATACATACACACACATGTACACATTTTTTATTGTTTACTTGATTGAGTTATTACATTGTGGCCATGCTGCAGCAGCTCTTTCAGGGGGTTTTAGGTTAAATGAATTATCCCTGATATTTAATTTTTTTAAGCCTGGTACTTATTTTATCAGCCTCTTTTGCCAAGCCACTAAGTTATGGGCTCATAAGCTGTCAAGTGGTGGTGGTGATGGTGGTGAGGCATACATACACACTATATATATATATATATATATATATATATATATATATATATATATATATATAGAGAGAGAGAGAGAGAGAGAGAGAGAGTCTACAGATGAGATCCAGAGATATAAGTATGTTTTATATATATATATAGAGAGAGAGATAGAGAGAATATGAGGGGTTTAGTTCACATGTGATCTAAATGAATAGGTACACTGGGTAGGTGCTATAGTTGGTCGACTGTTAGGTTCCAAGATCACAGCTAAGGCTGGATCTAGGGATCCATGTTAGGGTTCCGTTATAGCAGGTATATATTACATTAAAGGAAAAATCAAAACCTAGTCAGAATGAATATCTCAATTCATTTAGAATAATTTAATTAGGATAAGGTGAATTTGAAGTCTTGCAGCCGTTTCTGAGATAACCCAAGAGATAGTTTAGCATGTCTCTGCACTGACTATTCTGTTGTCATCAGAGACAAGGTACGAATATTTTAGACGGAAAATTTACAGTTTACAAGGAATAAAATTCACAGTTTATAAGGAATAAAATAGAAGAATAAAGGATTAAATTGAAGAATAAAGAGTAAAAGTAGTTAGAAGAATATTGGGAGGAGAATGATGTTCACAATTCTTAATCCTTTATCTTAAATCATTTAAATATCTGCACTAAACTATTGTCCTTATAACCTTAGCTAGATTGGCCTTCCACTCCCATTCTACTGAAACTTTTACATTTGACCTCTAACCCCCATACAATACTGACATATCTATATCATTACCTTTACTGTTATTTATTACCTCTGCCCTAGTGAACGGAGGTATTGTTTTCAGTCGTGTTTTTTGTTTGTTTGTTTGTTTGTCCATGGACAAGATATCTCAAGAACCACTGGATGAGTTCAGATGAAACTTTCAGGGATGTTTGTCCTTGTGACTGGCATGAACTGATTAGATTTTGGGATTGATCTGGTACCAGACAAGGATTCTGGATTATTAGTTATATTTACTTTACATGATTATGATCTTATGTTAACTTTCAAGTCTTTCTCAATTATCTCCCTTTAGGCTGTAACTATTTTGAATGGTGAATATGTTAACTTTGACTTGTATTAGATACAGATAAACTATTTATTACTGTTGGTGAATTTGCTAACTTTGGCTTGTATTAGATAAGGATAAACTATTTATTACTGTTGGTGAATTTGTTAACTTTGGTTTGTACTTGATAAGGATAAACTATTTATTACTGTTACTAAATATTCTGCAGCCGCCTTCACATTCCATGACTACCATTGAGATCAATCAGGTACCAGACAAGGCTTCTGGATTATTTTTCCGTTTTTTTTATTTAATTTTTGAGAGTGGTCGGGTTCATTTTTAGTATTCTTGTTTGCGAGACCACTCAAATTGAATAAGGATGTGTATAAGGAAGATTAAAAAGGATTTCTAGCTGGCTTTCATTGCATGGCAAATTTTCAAGAAGAGGGAAAATGAAAATAATGTTTTTTACAAAAAAATAATAAATATATAAAAAAATAAATATACCAATACATTATATTGTCTTTGAGCTTTTAAAGTTCAATGGTAATCCATGTAGATAATTGTTAGAAAGAGGTAAAGTTTAGTGTCCAATGAAGGAGACGTTGGCAGGGGGGGGGCAGTTGTCAAATTTAGTTCGATTTCGATTTCACTTGCCTCAACAAGTCTTTGCAAGTGGAGTTTAATGTCCAATGAAGGAAAGGTACGCTTAAGTGGGCTGGCAACACCCCTGGCAGAGGTCTCGGATTATGGTCTCACTTGGCTTGCCGGGTTTTCTCACGCACAGCATATTTCCAAAGCTCTCAGTCAGAAGTCATTGCCTCGGTGAGGCCTAATGTTCGGAGGTCGTGCTTCACCACCTCATCCCAGGTCTTCTTGGGTCTACCTCTTCCACAGGTTCCCTCAACCGCTAGGGTGTGGCACTTTTTCACACAGCTATCCTCATCCATTCTCGCCACATGACCATACCAATGCAATCGTCTCTCTTTATTCACATATTAACTAAGCAAATATTGGTATCTCGAGTATTTCAAACTTAGCATATGTAAAACAATACTGATACATTATTCTGATTAATGAAAACTATGAATAACCATTTACTGTATCTGTATACAATATAGCAACTTTATTTTATATACGTTTAGACCTAGGTGCCTTATGACAAGACTTCCCCTGTTCCATTATAAACTGGTCTGCTAGTAGAGAACCCCCCCCCCTATAGTAGTTTGTCACCAAACCCTAAGAAATTTTATAACTATATCATCCATGTTTACTGTCTATACTGTTTAGCCCTTACCCTACAAAGAAAATGCCAGTGTCCTCTTAAACTTTGAATCACTAGGTCTGATAAAATAGTTCCATAAATCAGAAACAAAAAAACAAATAAAATCAGTGACAGTTAAAAATCTGCGTAGAATTATTTACTAGCTTGTATGGTCTGGCTAAGTCAAAATAGTTTTTTGCATTCTTCCTTTCTACTTGGAGAGTTTAAATGTAGTTACAAAAATATGTCCTTCTGTTGAAATGTAATTTCATTAAATTTCTATATCTTTGTGCATCTGACTGTAGCCATACTGGAGCACTTCGTTAAAGAATTCTTAAACGAATGAATTGACCTGAGTACTTTTCTTTTTTTCTTTTCTTTCTTTTAGCCTAGTCCTTATTCTATTTATCTCTTATGCCAAACTGCTAAGTTATGAGTATGCAAACACATCAATACTTGTCAAGTAGTGGAATGGGGAACAAATACACACACAAACACATATCTATATATGTGGTTATCTTTCGTTATGACTCAAGATCACCTCCATATATATTGAAACAATTAAAAGATAAAAGGTAAAAGATATATGTATGTATATATATATATATATATATATATATTATTTTGCTTAAAAGAGTTCCAACACTGTCTGTTTTTTTATGTTTTATTTATATTCCTGCAGAACCAATGTGGGGTATAGAATATGGAATATACAATATATAATATAATATACAATATATAATATAAAATAAAATAAAATAAAAATGGATGGCACCATGAAAGAAAGTATTGAATGTAGATGAAATATTGAGTGTTCAATATAAAGGATCAAATATATAAATATAAATAT
>NC_069009.1:8893712-8894799 GCF_001194135.2 Octopus bimaculoides
GTGTTTGTGTGTGTATTTGTTCCCCATTCCACTACTTGACAAGTATTGGTGTGTTTGCATACTCGTAACTTAGCAGTTTGGCATGAGAGATAAATAGAATAAGGATTAGGCTGAAAGAAAGAAAAGAGAAAAAGAAAAGTACTCAGGTCAATTCATTCGTTTAAGAATTCTTTAACGAAGTGCTCCAGTATGGCTACAGTCTAACGATTGAAACAATTAAAAGATAAAAGGTAAAAGATATATGTACACACACACACGCGCACACGCACACACACACACACACACATAATTATATGTATATACATACATACATCTTGAGGTAGTAGATAGTTTCTGCTATTTAGGTGACCAAATTAGGAGTGGTGGTGGATGCTCTGAAAGTATTGTTTCTAGAATAAGAATAGGATGGGAGAGATTCAGAGAACTTCTACCTCTCTCGGCAGCAAAAGGACAGTCTCTCGGGAAGATTGTATGATGCGTGTGTGAGAACAGCTGTGTTACATGGTAGTGAGTCAAGGGCTCTGACTGCAGAGAACATGCATAGGATGGAGAGGAATGAAGGTAGTATGCTCCGCTGGATTTGCAACATCAGTGTGCATGACTGGCAAAACACAACTGTGTTGAAAGAAAAGTTAAGCGTAAGAGGGATTAAATGTGATATGCAGGAGGGGAGAATGCATTAGTTTGGACATGTGATGCATATGAGTGGAGACAGCTGTATACTGAAATGCCTGTCACTGGAAGTGGATGGTACCTGTAGAAGAGGGCAATCTGAAGAAGGGATTGTATTCCGAAATATCATCGGACTATAGATAACTAAATTACAACAGGTATATAGTCCATTTTTTTATATTATAGTGCATTGTTGTACCATTCGAAACTTTTTATTCTTTATATATATATATATATATATATATATATATATACTTTCTCAGATGCAGCACAGAATTTTGTCAGTGAACAGGTCACGGTCTCAAAGCGACGAAAATATTTTGACAAATTAAATTTAAATGTTGAAGTGAATCTGACGGCTTTTGTGTGTTATTTTAAATGGCTTATAAACACTTTCCACGCTGCAATTGTTTTC
>NC_069009.1:8895043-8898984 GCF_001194135.2 Octopus bimaculoides
TATATATATATATATATATATATATATATATATATATATGACTAAAACAAATAAAAGAATATGTGAGGCTGGGGGGATATATCACCCGGGTGGATACTGTAGTGGCTCTCAGTCATGTTCCAGTTTACGGCTAACCACATCTATGACTACTATTAGTTGTCAGTCACTCTGTAAATTCCTCTAATGGTAATTCCATGTTTGCTTCATTGGACAGTAATATTGTCTGGAATATATATTAGCAATAATTGTAAAGATACAGAATTTGGAGACTTTTTCATCCTCAAAATTTATTTTCTCTTATTTTATAATTTTACACAGTGTATTATTATGGTCTGTCTGCCTGTCTGTATGTGTGTGTGTGTGTTTATGTTTTCCCCCCACCACTACTTGACAACCTGCGTTAATTTATTTATATCCCTATAATAGAGCAGTTTGGTTAAAGAAAAAAATAGAATAAGTGACCAGGCTTTAAAGAAAGACAAAAAACACTAAAAAAACAAGTACTGAATTTGATTTGTTCAACTAAAACTCTTCAAGGTGGTGCTCCAGCATGACCACAGTCCAATAACTGAAACAAATAAAAGATAAAAGATAAAAGATAAAGATCTATAATCAGTGGTTTATGGTTTTCTAACCTGGACACCTACACATGAGGAAAACTCTAAATGGTGTGTACACAAGGAAGCTCTGTTCTAAACACTTCAAGATATTGACAAATAGCTTTGCTAAGCCTTCTTCTCAGATATCACAGAATTATTAATCAGAGAACCATGATTAACAAAGAGCTGTAGAAAGACATGAAATATCAAAGAGACAATTGACAGAGCTATGACAGAGCTGTTACTAGACATCTCATGTGGCTGTGTGGTAAGAAGTTTGTTTTGTAATCTCATAGTTCCAGGTTCAGTCCTATTGCATGATACCTTAGACAAGTACCTTCTACTAAAGCCTTGGGCCAACTGAAACATTGTTAGTGGATTTGGAAGATGGCATCTGAAAAAAGCCCATTGTGGATATATATGGCAGGTTTATTTCAGTTTCCATCTGTAAATCCACTAATAAGGCTTTGGTCTTCCTGAGGCTGTGTGTGTGTGTGTGTGTGTGTGTTCATGTCTGTGTTTGTCCCTCACCCCCACTTGACAAACAGCATTAGTGTGTTTACATCCCTTTTGGCAAAAGAAATCAATAGAATAAGTACTAGGCTTAAAAAAGATGTCCCAAAATAGTCACAGTCAAATGACTGAAACAAGTAAAAGATAAAAGAAGTGAGAGTCACCAACGATTTCAGTGATAAATTCAGTGTGAAGGCATGTGTCCACCAGGGTCCAGTCCTCAGTCCTACAAGCCATTGCAGAGGAGTTTAAGACTGTCTGTCCATGGGAACTCTGATATGCTGAAGATCTACTTCTCATAGCTGAATCTGTAGGGGAATTAGAGGGGAATTCCAGGCTTGGAAGCTAAACCCAGAATCAAGAGGATTTAAGGTAAACCTAACAAATATGAAAGCGTTTGTAAGTAAGGAAGAAAACAGGATGCTGGTACCCTCAGCTTTTCTCAGTATGTAGAAAAGGGATGGGTATAAACTTCTTATGCTGCACTCAATGTTAGTTAAGAACACACAAGAGATATTACAGAATCCCAGGCAGGCTACCAGAGGACATAAGCTTCATACGTGATATATTCACTGGAGTAGTATTTTCTATCAACACACCAGAAATAGAATCCCTTGAATGTCTGAATGACTCACTAAAAGTAGTTGATAGCTTTTTTTACTGAGATGATGTCCTCGACAAGGGAGACAGTTACTCTGAAAGTATAGTAGTCAGAGTAAAAACAGGTTGGAGAAAGTTCAGGGAACTACTGTCACTGCTGGCAAGGAAGGGGTTTTTTTCCCTCAGAGAGAAGGACTGATTGTCTGATGTCTGTGTTAGAACTGGCATGTTCCAACAGATGTTATGTCAGTGTGAATGAAAGCCAAAGAAGTGAGCTAAATGAGCATTACAATTCTCAAAATACCTTTCCTTTCCTTTAATCTTTCTTTTACTTGTTTCAGCCACTGGACTGCGGCCATGCTGAGGCACCACACTGAAGGGTTTAGTTGAACAGATTTACCCTTGTACTTATTGGTAATTATTTCATTTGTCTCTTTGGCCAAACTGCTTATGACAAGGATGTAAACAAACCAACACCAGTTGTTATGCAGTGAGCATAAACAACGAACACACATATGCACATGCAAACATACGCAGGGGCACTGAAAAGTTCCTAGCTTTGGGTAAAAGAAAACACAGGAAGATCAGTTAATTATGATTTTTGCTGCAACCCTTCAGTTTTTCTAAGCCCTGTAAAAGAATTTGGAAGGTTGGGCCTCCAACCAGGCCTTTTGCAACACCCTAAAAGACAGAAACTTTTCAGCCCCCGCTTCATATACATGGCAGGCTCCCACACAGATTCCATCAACCAGATTTTACTCATGAATCATTGGTCAACCCACAGCTATAGTAGAAGACACTTACTGAAAGTTCCATGCAGTGGGACTGAATCCAAAAATATGTGATTGCAAAGCACACAGCCATGTCTTCCCTATTGACCAATCTTACTTCAACTCTAGCATTTAAACCAGCCATATCTGACCCAAATATTCTACCTGTTTTATGCTCAGACCAGCCAGATCTGGCCTCTCACATCTACTTGACAATCTACATTCTAAAAACATAATACAATTGTATTATCAAAATGTCAAAGCTATGACATAATGTATGATTAATTGAAAACAATGTGAATAAATAAGCATTACATTTGACAATAATTTGAATGCTAGAGGGTTAGAGTCCAGCTATTGGTCTCCTTACAACACCTTACGTTCCCTGGCTATGTCACCTTCTCCTGCTGCCATTACCACACCACACTTTCTGCTGTTACTCCTACTATTTTCTTTCTTTCATTTGGAAAAAGGGGGATTTTTTCCCAAAATATAGAATCATTAAACAACCGTCTACCTTTTACTTGTTTCAGTCATTAGACTGTGGCCATGCTGGGGAACCAACTTGAATAATTTTAGTTGAACTAATCAGCCCCAGTACTTTTCTTTTCTTTTTAAGCCTTGTACTTATTCCATCAACCTGTTTTGCTGAACTGTTAAGCTGTGGGGATGTAAACACACCAACACTGGCTTTCAAACAATGGTGGGGCCAAATACAGACACAATGACACACACACACACAATGACACACACACACACACATAATATATACATCTATATACATAAATGTGTAATGGTGTTTGTCTGTCTGCGTGTTTGGGGTTACTTTAACTCCTCCCACACCACCCAACCAATTTTAATGATTTTTTGGCACATAGGAAGATCACATGCCCTGAAGTTCAAATAAGGCTGGAATTTTTCAAAAACTCGATAATGCTCAGTTGGCATCAATTTTTGTGGGCTCAATCGGGTGTTTGGATGGAAATTCCCATAACGATGTTATTTTTCCTGCGCAGCTTCTGCATTTTTTGTCCAATTTTGATGAAAATCGATGAGTGAGCGAGGCTCATGGCAGTGAGTTGATGTCAGTATATGGCATTGATAAAAAAATCGATAATTGTACCTGAGCAGTGGTTTTATAAAATCAATAGCCATTTTGTATACAGATACCCATAGGGATTTTATTTTTGGCTGTAACTTTTATATTTTTCATCCGATTTTAATGAAATTTGAGATATAGGTAAATTTTGTGGTAGGGGAGATGGTAAAGGTTTTAATTTAATTCCTCCTCCACCTGACACACATCTACTCATCCTGCAACAGCCTGCTAAATCAGATATAACATATTAATGGGTAATAGTTGACATGGGGAACGTAGAAGATTTCAATACAAGGACAGAGGTGGGTTTAATGTCAACACGGAAAACATGAGCAACGCCGGGTCCAACAGCTAGTATAT
>NC_069009.1:8899843-8901330 GCF_001194135.2 Octopus bimaculoides
TATATATATATATATATATATATATATATATATATACATAGTCCACAGATGAAATCCAGAAATTCTCCATCTGGTAGTGCTCAAAAGATTCAAACTTAGACTCCAATGTCTTTACAGGGGACCGATTCCACAAGGTAAAGAAAGGCTATAAGGGGGTAAGGGGGATCAATTTGAGTGGGTATAGAGGCAATTTGCTTTCTCTCCTTGTGCACGTAGACATATATTCATATTTTGTATTTCACATCCAAACTATTATATTTAATATATTTAATGTATCTAACTTATTTTCCCACATAATTTCCCCTCTCTCTCTCTATATATATATATATATCACTATCATCATTTAACATCCATTGTCCATGCTGGCATGGGTTGGACGGCAAGGAATACAATGGAGTGTTAGGTAACAATCCAATTATATAACTTTACACTCATCAGAGTTAGCTGATGTAGAAGGGAGTATGATGACAGTTCTCTATTGTCAGAGGTGAATTGACACATCCGTTTTGTGGTTGCTGTGAAAAGGTAGTGAAACAAAAAGGGCATGTATTTGCAAGAAACAAAATTACTTTCTTGCCAACCCAATATGTGTGTGTGTATATATATATATATATATATATATATATATATATATATTACATACATATAAGAAGGGATGACCACTAAGTCAACATCCATTATGCTAGAAATAGATCACCTACGATTTGACCAATCTTTTCTTTGTGGTCAGATCGTAGGTGATCTATTTCTAGCATAATGGATGTCCATTTAGTGGTCATCCCTTCTTATATGTATGCCAAATAATTTTTCTGAATTTTCAGATTTTTCAATATGCTAGGCCACTGGTTTTTTAATTGATATTAATCAAATTAATATTCAATTTTATTACCATTATTATTTAAATATATATATATACCATTGGTTTCATGTTAGGGGGAGTCCCTCAACACCAGTGTTCCATGTGATAGGCTAGACAATTGTTGAGAGACTCCTCTTAACATGAAACCAATGGTAGTCATAACCCATAAATAAATAATTTTTATCCACCAATGTGGTATTGAACACTGATTCTCACTGTCTGATATTAATGTGTGGCCTCATGTATGTGCTATCATGAGATTTGATGGAGAGAGAGTGAGCTAATGTACAGCACATACATTTGATCACAATGGACAAATCATTTGTGCAGGTCATTTGGCAAAAGCTCATACATTATTTTCAACAGGAGAGTCCATTGTACACTCTCACACATACACACGTGTGTGTGTGAATGTATGCACACACACACACACACACACACATATATATATATCTATATATATATACAAAATTAAGAGGAATGACCACCAAAAGTGGACTCCCTTATGCTAGAAATAGATGCCAAATCACCTAACCATGAAGAGTATGTTCTCAAGAAAACAAATTTTGGATTTTTAAAAAATATGCTAGGCCACTGGTTTTAATTGATTAATATCAATTTCTACCCT
>NC_069009.1:8901996-8907060 GCF_001194135.2 Octopus bimaculoides
CACACACACACACACTGACACACACACACACACTGACACACACACACACAAGTAAATATACATAACTTGATAGATAAATTGAGAGATACAGACTTAGATAAATAGATGTGCGTTATAACAGATGGACAGACAGACAGATAGATAGATAGATAGAGTGAGAGAGAGAGATAAAGAGAAGGGGAGAAATAGACACATAGTGAGATAGATAGATACATAGATAGGTAGATAGATAGATAGATAGATAGATAGATAGATAGATAGATAGATACATAGATAGATAAATAGATAGATAGATAGATAAATAGATCGATAGGCAGATAGACAGACAGATCGACAGACAGCTAGATAGATAAATAGATAGACAGACAGACAGACAGATAGGTAGAAAGACAGGTCAACAGATAGATAGATAGACAGAAAGAGAGCCGACACGCACATATATATGCATATATAGAAAGAGACAAACTGACAGATAGACAGACTGACAGAACTGACACACGGACAGATTAATAGTTAGGATAGATAGAAATAGGGAAGAAGAAGGGAGAGCAGGAGGAGGGAGAGAAACTAAAGCAAATATCTGGGAAGGAGTCAGGGGATGGTGGGGAGTCTTCATTTCAAAACTAACCATGGTTAATGGGGGAAGTGAATGAGAAAGAGGAGAGTCATATCACTTTTGCAGCAATTGGCTCCAGAGCGAGTAGGGACCACCATGGATGGGGACTATGATGACGATGATTTCTGGGAGACTGGGATGTCACGGCAACTGAAGAGGAACGACAGTCATGTTTCTGCAGGCAACATCTATGGAAAACTTGATGGTAGTGGGGATGTTGGTGCTGTTGATGGGGGTACTGGACCTGGTGGTGGTGGTGGTGGTGGTGGTGGTGGTGATGGTGGTGGTGGTATCGTTATGGAAGTGACAGCAGCAACAGCATCTGAGCAATCAGGTGCCACTGCGTTCCAGAAGAAGGCCAAGCTGCGCAAGTCAGTGATGTTCAGTGATGACACCTGGACCCTCATGTCACCAACGGAGAGGCACAGCCCTGGCAAACACAGGGGGGAGGAGGAGGAGGGTGTTGATACTGAGATGGCAGCTTCTGGCTGGGCTGCTGTAACAACGACAACAACATCAATGACTGCGGTGACACCTTCTTCGGCTGGTTTGTCAGGAACTGGTAGAAAGAAGCGGGAAATTATGACAGGAAAAGCAGCTAGAGCTTCAAGTGACTTTGATGGTGGTGGTAGTAGTCACAGTATTAGTAGAAGCAACAGCAGCTGTAGTAGCAGTAGCAGTGGTAGTAGTAATTATAGTAGTAGCAATAGTAGTAGTAGTAGTTGTAGTACTTGTCGGCACAGTAATGGTAGTAGTGATA
The DNA here is from genome assembly GCF_001194135.2 of Octopus bimaculoides. Classification (NCBI taxonomy): domain Eukaryota; kingdom Metazoa; phylum Mollusca; class Cephalopoda; order Octopoda; family Octopodidae; genus Octopus; species Octopus bimaculoides. Next base: position 8,903,373 of record NC_069009.1, read on the forward strand.
GTGGAGGAGGTGGCGATGGTGGTGATGATGACAATAATAATGATGACGATGATGACGACAATCACAGTGATGTTGATGTTGAAGGTGGTGGCGATGGTGATGACAACAACTCCGATAGGAGAGATATGATCTTGGAGCTACAACGCCTCCATCGACAGCAACATTTGCCAAGGAGAAAGAAGACAAGTAGCAAGCAAGAGGAGGAGGAGGAAGAGGAGGAGGGGGAAGTGGAAGATGAGGAGGGGACAACTAAGAGCAGTAGGAGTAATAATAGCAGTAGCAGTAGTAGACGGATGAGGAGGAGAAGACACAGCAGTCAAAGTGGACGTCAGCAGCTGGAGGTGAAGCTTACAGTTGATTCCCTCCTGGAGGATCACTATGGTCAGCTGGTCAAGCTCTGTTTAGAAGAGATCAAAGTGGACAATGAAGCCAGCCGGAGGCACATCCACGCCCGACAGATGGAGCAGTTGTATAGCACATACATTGCTGTCGGTAACAGACAACTAGCTCTCACCCCAGTTGCTCTCTACCCACACGGCTGGCCCCAGTATGTGACGCGCAGGCTCTTCTACCCACCTCCTTCATCTGCCACACCCTCAATGGTGCAGTGGGAACGCAGCAGACGAGGTGACAGTGGGAGCAGTATTGCTGCATTTTCAACAACTTGTTCCAGTAAGTATATGTTGTTATTATTATTATTATTATTATTATTATTATTATTATTATTATTATTAAGGCGGTGAGCTTGAAGAATTGTTGAATGAAATGCAGTATTTCGCCCGTTGCTATGTTCTGAGTTCAAATTCCACTGCGGTCAACTTTATCTTTCATCCTTTCGGGGTCGATAAAATAAGTACCAGATGAACACTGAGGTCGATGTAATCAACTCATCCCCTCCCCCCAAATTGCTATCTTTGTGGCAAAATTTGAAACCATTATTATTATCATGATCATCATCATCATCATCATCATCATCATCATCATCACCATCATTATTATTATTATTATTATTATTATTATTATCATTGTTATTGTTATTATTATTAAGACAGCAAGCTGACAGAATTGTTAGCATGTTGGACAAAATGCTCAGCAGCATTTTGCCTGTCTCATGTTCTGAGTTCAAATTCCGCCGAGGTTGACTTTGCCTTTCATCCTTTTAAGGGCAATAAATTAAGTATCAATGAAACACTGGGGTCGATGTGATTGACTTGTCCCCTCCCTCAAAATATCAGGTCTTGTGCCTTTAGTAGAAAAGATTATTATTATTATTATTACTGAAGGTGGTGAGCTGGCAGAGTTGTTAGCACACTGGATGGAATGCTTAGCAGTGTTTTGCTTGTCACTACATTCTGAGTTCAAATTCTGCCAAGGTCAACTTTGCCTTTCATCCTTTCAAGGTCAGTAAATTAAGTACCAGTTGCATACTGGGGTCAATCTATTGACTGACCCCCCTCCCCAGACCTTGTGCTTAAGAAAGGATTGTTGTTGTTGTTGTTGTTGTTGTTGTTATTATTAAAACTGGTAGAATCGTTAGCACAGAAAACAAAATGCTTAGCAGCATTTCATCCATCTTTACAGTTCTGACTTTGCCTTTCATCCTTTTGGAGTCAATAAACTAAGAACCAGTTGAAAACTGGGGTTGATCTGGGACTTATCCCCTCTAGCTATTTGCTAATTTTCTCTCCTGATGAAGGATGCCAGTCTTACTGTAATGTCTCCATGTGACCATCCTCCATATCCATACTTTTTGCACATTCCATCTGCTAATTATGAGGATTAGGATTATTATGTAATTCAGGGCTCCCACAAACACCTGTCAAGTTAAAAAAAACTATGCATTCTCCCCTTAGTTTTCTTAATTTTTTTATACTCCATGTAAAAGTAAATTTATTTGTCAAAATATATATAAATATTTATATGCTTGTAAATCCAATCAGTAATGATCATTTCATTAGGATTCTATAATTTATATAAAGGAACAGAGGAGGTATAAGATAGATAGATGTAGTTCACCAGTTGACATCCATATAACGACAATCATTTCACCGCCTTTATTACAGAGAAGCAATTTATTGTAGTGCATAATGAATAATAAATTATTTTACATGCTTGTATTAATGTATGTAATATAAATTATATAGTACACTTGTATGATTTCTAAATTAATATAAGTAAAAATTTTATCATCATGGTTACATTCATTCATCAATGCAATACACACACACACACACACACACACACACACACACACACACACACACACAAGTGAGTAAACAAATGAAAAAGGACACTCAACACGTTTATTGGGAGTTACATGTATAGATCGAAACACTTTTATTCAGACTCCTTTGTACTCTGAGTTTCAAACGTGTGGCTAGTCTTTGGCTATTGGGGTACAAATGAGAGTTCGATCAAAGAGAGTCGATGTTTACTACTGGACGTTAGCCTGCAATTGGTCGAGAAAGGTCACATGGCATAGCAGTTTGATGTTGGTATTTCAGCAACAACAATGGTGAACAGGAAATCAACCACGTGGGGAACAGGAAATTGGTTGTGTGGTTGGGGGGAAGTAGGAAGGGGCAGTAGATGTTGGGGTATATGTGTATATATGTACATGTATATACCCATATATCCGCGTGTATGCATCCGTACTAATACAAGTGTGTGTTTGTGCTTAGACATACATTCACACATCCGTGTGTAAGTGCGTGCGTGCACACACACACACACACATGAAGGCACACATGCATACATACACGAACACACACACACACACACGTGCAGACCTTTATTTCCATGTACATATGCACATGCACATGCATGTGTACACACAAGTGTGCACATGTGCATACATGCACACATGGGTGCAAACACGTGTACATGCATGCACACATGTGGGTACGTTCATGCACATACCTGGGTGCACACATGCATGCACATGTATGCCCACACACACATATGCCCATGCACACACATCCATGCACATGCATACAATGAGCAGATGCATATGCGCAGTTACACACATGTGTCCATGTGCATATACTCATGTGGTCATGCACAAAGGATGATGTACAGGGGGTGAGAGTATGTGAGTAGACAGGCATGGAGAAGTGTTTGGGATTGGTTACTTGCTGTACTGTTCATGGAGGTTAATTCGTGACATTGACGTTGGTGCCAGCGGTGCTGGGGGTGACCGGTACTAAGGAGGTATATCTGGGTTGTTGGCAGCTAGGGGCTTGAAATTTACCAGAAGAGTGTACCTCTGGTGACAGCAATATGATACCTCATATTTCTTGTTGATGGATGACATGCAGTTTTTTGTGGAAGCACAACTGGCAGTTAGGAGCACCAACTGAATATGGTGGCACCCTGTCGATTATAGTCCACTTGATGCTGGGTGTTTCATCTCGGAGGTCATGAAGTCTCCAGAGAAAACATGACGGAAGTGGAGTTCTCTCTGTCCCCGGATCTAAATGAATACAAGTGCTGGGAATATCTTCCCTTGAAGTTATTGGCTGTCATGCCTGTATAGTTGCCAGTAATGACATCAGATGGTGTAAGGGTGGCTCTGTATACTACAGCCCTTGAAAGGCAAGATCCTCCTAGTGGGCAGGTGGTAGGGTTTCGGAGGTTGCAGGTTGGAGGTTGTGTGGGTGCGTTTTTATGTCTATTGATGGGTGCAATG
>NC_069009.1:8907127-8909569 GCF_001194135.2 Octopus bimaculoides
ATATATATATGGGAGAATGTACGAAAAAAAACAATAACAGACGAGGATAGGTGGTGTAAACAACAAAAGGATGTATTAGTATGACGCTCGGGAATACGGAAAGTCTTTAACGTTTCGAGCTACGCTCTTCAACAGAAAGAATACAGAGAAAACAACGAGAAAAACACGGAGAAAAAAAATTGAATGGTGTTGGTCAATGGTCTACCTCACAGAAGTATGTACACCCCTAAAAAATTTCAGTAAAATTGCCATTACTCTGATAGCATTGAAGGAAATCAAATGAAATTTATACTGAATAAAATATATTATACTTGCAAATATTATACTATAAGGGAAAGGAAAGGTTCATTATACCAGTAGAGTATCACCTTCTCCCATTATAATTATTTTCTTCTAAGGATCTGGATGGTGAAAGAAGAAGCTCATGAGTGGAGGCAATTCAATAATTCGTTTATTGTGATTCCCAATCTTGTGTCCTGTTCTAGGTGTCCATCTTCATGGCAGCGCATGGCTTGTGATATCTCCACTCACGTGAGGTACATTACCTCTGGAGAAGGTGGTTAGAATGGGTTAGAGTCTGCTGCAGCTGCCTGCTTTGTTGTGTCCCTTAGCGTAAGCAAGCTGGAGAACACTAAGGGGTTGAATGTCCTTCGTACCTGCTTAAATAGCTGTTGTCTAGGAGAGCCTCATTGTGGTGTCGTGCATGTCAACGATTGTATGCGAGATCTTGCTCTTGCCTTGGAGAAGATAATCGCTGCCAGCAAGATCTCATACAAAATGGCACTGGCTACTTGTGCCACACTACAATACAAATTTGGAACACAAAACAGAAGACTTAATGCAGTCATTGAAAGCAAGGGCAGTCAAATCAAATACTGAAGAAAGCAAATAATCCTTTCATGTCTACATATTTTTGTATTGTTTGAAGATTAATATTTTGGTCATATTTTCATTCATATATATATATATATATATACCGGAGTAAGCACTTAAATGTGAAACAAGGTGGAAAAAAGAGTACTCAAATACCAGAGGTAGAGTAATATGCTTTATTTAAAAGCAGCAGAAATATAACAAAAGACTGTTACTCGGAGTTTCACATTCCCATTCATCGGACAGTTTTGTTAGAAAGAAGACTTAATTCAGTCATTGAAAGCAAGGGCAGTCACATCAAATATTGAATATACCAAATAAACCTTTCGAGTGTACATGTTTTTGTATTGTTTGAAAATTAATATTTTGTTCATATTTTTGAAAATGTTTATTGTTTTGTGTTCCAAATTTGTATAACATTTACATGTATAACATATTTTATTCAGTATAAATTTCGTTTGGTTTCCTTCGATATTGTCAGAGTAATGGCAATTTTACTTAAATTTTTTAGGGGTGTACATAATTCTGTGAGATATATATACACACACACAAACATAGTGAGTCAGCTTTCAAAATATTCATATATGGAAGACAATAAGTAATAAAATTAATGGAACCATTTACTATAGAAGGGAGAAGGGAGATTTAGCAAGATATAAAAATATTAAACAATGGATTACGGTGGTAGAAGCGAAGTTTATATATAGTCTGATATAGAGGGAGAATCATATTTATTGTTAATAATTTAGGATTAAAAATATGATAAAGGCTCTGAAATGATCATTGTTATATGGATGTCAAATGGTAAAATAATTTTTTTCATTTTATACCTCCTCTCTTTCTTTATATTATATATATATATATATATATATATATATATATACATGTAGTCGTGGCCAATGCTGATGACACGTAAATGGTGGTCACGTTGTTGGCATGTAAAAAGCACCCATTATGTTCTTGGAGTGGTTGGTGTTTGGAAGAGCACCCACCCACAGAAACCATGCCAAACCAGACTAGGACTTGGTGCAGCTCTCTGACTTACCAGTTCCAGTCAAACTGTCTAACCCATGCCAGCATGGAATGCAGATGCTGCACGGTGATGATTATGATGATATATATATATTTATATATATATTTATTTATATTAAGGGCATTACTATACATAAATGCCTCATGCTAGGAGGGACTCTTAAAGTCAAAACTACCATAATAAACACATTGTACCGAACGCGAGGGAATGTAACTCTCGAAGTGAGCATTTTAAAACCAGATTCAGCTGCAGATCATATGATTTCATAATTAAGTGCACAAAATGCACTTTTTAATCATCAGTGCAAGCATAATCAAGACATTAAAAAGTGCATTTTGTGCACTAATTATCAATTCATATGATCTGCGGTTGAATCTGTTTTTAAAAGGCTCTCTTCGAGAGTTGCATTCCCTCGCATTCAGTACAATATGTTTATTATGGTAGTTTTGAATTTAAGAGTCCCTCCTAGCATGAGGCATTTATGTATAGTAATGCTCTTAATATAAATAAACATATTTAAAGGGAATAATTAATAA
>NC_069009.1:8909667-8913267 GCF_001194135.2 Octopus bimaculoides
TATATATATATATATATATATATATATATATACATACATACATACATACATACATACATACATACATACATATGTATACACATGTCAAGTTTCTTTCAGTTCCTGCCTACCAAATCCACTTACAAGGCTTTGGTTGGCCCAGGGCTATAGTAGGAGACACTTAACTTAGGTGCCATGTAATGTGACTGAACCTAGAACCATGTAGTTGGTTCTTACCAAACAGCTATGCTTACATATACACATACACATGCATGCACCCATTCTTACACATATGCACACATACTTATACAACCACACACACACATCTAACTTTATTATATGTCTTATTTTCCAGGGAGTCTTGGAGAGAATGAAATTAGACATGAAAGGATGAACCAAAGGTTGCTGAATGGTACTCGCAGAGTCCAGAACAACAGGAAATTGTTTCGAGCCAAAACTACAGTTAGCCCCAAAAAGTCATCAGCGAATCCTTTTTTTACCTCATCATCTTCCAAAGGTATCTTTGACCGACAGGAGAACATTCCAAAAGCACCACCACCAACAGCAGCGGCAACAATGCCAACACCGTCAGCAATGTGTAAGAAAAAGCCATCAGGCTCTTCGTCCACGTCATCGTCTGGCGGAGGCAGTTTTGTCCATCAGAAGAAGTTTCCACTGCAGACAGCATCGGAGGAAAATGCTGCAAACCAAACCTGTCGTAATGTTGACAACTGTTTCCGACCAAACAACAGTAACCCGCATATCCTGAAATGGTTGCAGAAGAAAGACAAAGACCTTTGGCAACAGAAACGAGAGATGAAGGTGAGAAAGAAGCTGGAAACCGAGAACAGAAAACTGGATGCGGCCTTCAAAGCAGATCGTCAGCTCCGCTCGAGTGCAGCATTTGAAGAGTGGATGCATTGCAAGGCCAAAGAGAAGAGCTCCATTGACCTGTCACAGGAGCCAAAACAAAGCCCCAAACCCACATGTGGGTTTCCGTTTATGAGCAAGGAGCAGCATGAGTGTGAGGGTGATGATGATGTTGGTGTTCAAGAGCAGAAGTTGTCTGCTTCTCAGAAGAGTTCAGGTTTTGTTAAAGCAGGCAGAAGTTTGTTGGATGAGACTGAAGAATTTGTAAATGAGAATCTCCTGAGGAGGACAAACCTTCAGAATTGGCAAAGAAAAAACCCAGTTTCCAACTTCACATCAAGTCAAGCAGGAATTGGGACAGATGTTCCTCTTGATAAGCCTGAGAGTTCAACAAGATTTGCTGACTGTGGTGTTGATAAAAAAAAAGAGGAACTTGAAATAGCTAGCAAGACTGAGAAGCATGATGTAAAGAAATCCAGTTTGATGTTCCAACGACCAGATGAGGACAATGAAAGAAACCAGGGAAAAGAGCAAAGTTTCTATGGGAAGTCAGAATCACAGTCATCCTCACCTCCAACTCCACTGCCACTGGTAACGAAGAAATCAACCTCTAGACCTAAAACTGCCCATGGACGCCGGTCAAGGTGCTCTGCAGCAACAAACAGAGATAAATGTCTTGTATCCCCTCAACCCATGCCACTTCCATCTCTATAGACACCAGTTGTCTAACTTGAATCCACAGATATACAAGAAATTCTTGTCCTATCCCCATCTATCTATGCCACTTTGAACACTATAGACACAAGCTGTCTAACCCAAATGCACAGATTCATAAAAGATACATATTTCACCTATGTGGCTCCCCCCATCTCCATAAGCACAAGTTATCTAACATGAATGTCCAGACATGAAAGAAATGAATGTCCTGTGTCCCCACCTGTCTGTAGCACTTCTAATACTAGAGACACAAGTTGTTTAACCTGAATATCTCAATATGTAAGAAAGAGATGTTCTGTGTCCCTCTTTACCTATATCATTTCCATCTCTCTAGACACAAGTTGTGTAACCTGAATGTACAGAGATGTAAGAGAGGAGTATTATGCATCAATCTTGCAGCTAATACTTTCCTCATTATAGATATATATACTATTTTGAAATCTGGACACACATATATGTAACAGCCAAAACTGTTGCATCACAAACACAAGGATTCCTCTGCAGTCTGCAGAACTGGTAAACAATTCAACTAGGATCAGATGTTTGTTCTCTTTAAAGCCTCAAAAAACAAAAACAAAAACAAAAAAAAAGTGTAAAGAAGAAAATTAGTTCTCTGTTGATTATGACGACGATTAGTTCCAGCTGATCTGATTTACAGAACAGCCTGCTTGTGAAATTAACATGCAAATGGCTGAGCACTCCACAGACATGCGTACCTTTAATGCAATTCCAGGAAGGTTTAGTGTGATAAGGCTGGCCCTTTGGAATACAGGTACAACTCATTTTTGCCAGCTGAGTGTGGACTGGAGCAACATGAAATAAAGGGTCTTGCTCAAGGACACACAAAAACTAGCACACCATCGGTTACAGCAATGAGTATTTCAGTTGATCAACAGAACAGCTTGCTTGTGAAATCAATGTGTAAGTGGCTGAGTAATCCACAGACATGCATACCCTTAACATAGTTCTCTGGGAGATCTGGTGTGACACTGTGTGACAAGGCTGGCCCTTTGAACTGCAGGTACAACTCATTTTTACCAGTCAAGTTGATTGGAACAAAATAATAGAAAGCGTTACTCAAGGACACAAAACTGTTGGAAATTGAGCTCACTACATCATGATCCTGAGCCAAACACCCTAACCACTAAGCCACTTCATAAACTTCCAATGACAGTTACAATGGATCACATAAAGTTGTAGTCACTCATTATAAACTCACTATAGTCCTCCACTCTACCATTACAGCTGCTGACAATCTACAGACATCCAAGGTCACATCTAGAGAGACTTGTAAGAGGCGATTGTGCTGGGACCTTCATCTACAAGAATAGGAAGTCCTTCCACTAAATTCCCTGTACTTATATATTGGTGAATCTATTTAATCTTTTCTCTTATATTAATTTATTCATTAGGTTCTGATGAAATGATCATGTGGTTTATGTTACATAATCAATATTACATAATCATTGCTTGCATTCATGATTTTCCAAGTTGTTAAAATGATTTGATTCATGTTGTTGAAACGGCTGTAACCAAGAAATAAATGTGATGCCAGTACCTCTATTCTTTTACTTGTTACATACATACATACACACACATGTGCACACACACACACACACACACACACACACACACACACACACACACACACATACATACATACATACATACATATATACACACATATATTATTCAAAGCAGTTTGATTTGTATTTCCTGCTACTTCAAGTTTCGATGCCTTTAATGAGGCCTTTCTTGTCCAGCTGGTAGGAATCCAAATGACCAGAAAAGTACAGGAAGTCCAATATGGCTACCAATAGATGGGTTGCAATTGGTCAAGGAAGGTCATGTGATGTCACAATTGATAGTAGTTACATGAATGAAAAGAGTTTCTTTGGCTGCATGGGTGAGCAGGAATTGGTGGCAACAGTGATCTGGGTATAGAATCAGTGGTGCTGGTAAGCATATGAGCTTATGTGTACATGTGTATATGTATACATATATGTATATATATATATATATATATATATATAT
>NC_069009.1:8913383-8914418 GCF_001194135.2 Octopus bimaculoides
ATACACACATGCATATATACCCACACATTTGCACAAATGTATACATACACAATACATATGCATACATGCACATACACGTACACACACACACACACACACACACACACACACACACACATACAAATATGGTTATATAAATTGAAGAGAAAGAGGACATCTATGGACCATTCATAAGGAGTTTGCAAATCCAGTACTCAGGATACAAACCAGCCTGTCTGGAGCAAAGTACAGCTGAACTTGGTATTTTGAGGAGAGAAAGCAAATCCTTAATTTATGCACCATGAATGACCATGATATCTGGGACCATAAAAATCTGCAAGACCTTCGTAAGATTCAAAGGATGATGGCTAAATCATCAAATTACCTCCCCTCCTCCTTTCCATCTTGCTCTCTCTTTCATCCTCTCCCTGTCACCCCCTTTCCTATCTCACTCATATAATCATCCTTCCAACAAACGCTCCTGGTAAATTAGTCAATCTTGCAGGATTATTATTATGTTTTTGTCTTCCTAAGCCATTCTAAAGGATACAACTTTTCAAGAATTCCTCCTTGCATATCATGTAGTCCCCAGTTTTTCATTCCAGTTTTTTCCATTTTTACTGCAACAAAAAGCTTGGGTGTGAAAATTGACACAGGCATGGCTGAGTGTGTAAGAAACTTACTTCTCAACCATGTGGTTTCAGGTTCAGTCCCACTTCAGGGCTCCTTGGGCAAGTGTCTTCTACTATAGTCTTGGGCCAACCAAAGCCTTATGAATGGATTTGATAGCTGGAACTGAAAGAAGCCTATTGTATATATCATCATCATCATCATCATCGTTTAACGTCCGCTTTCCATGCTAGCATGGGTTGGACGATTTGACTGAGGACTGGTGAAACCGGATGGCAACACCAGGCTCCAGTCTGATTTGGCAGAGTTTCTACAGCTGGATGCCCTTCCTAACGCCAACCACTCAGAGAGTGTAGTGGGTGCTTTTACGTGTCACCCGCACGAAAACGGCCACGCTCGAAATGGTGTCTTTTATGTGCCACCCGC
>NC_069009.1:8918858-8921613 GCF_001194135.2 Octopus bimaculoides
CTAAGAGTACATTGTTTAGAATAAAGTATAGTAATTTGTATAAGTGGTTATAGTTAATGTTTTTAGCCCTAGGTCCGTACAGATCCGGCAGGTCTATGATCAACTATGTCTTTTATTCATCTAGGACTACATCTTGTCGAGTTATATCGAAGGAATGCCAAATGTTGTTATTATTTAGCTTCAAGTCAGACATTATTCGACACACCTGTAATCAAAGACATTCCAGGTGTGATCGTCTCGTTTTTAATTCGGACACAGTATATCTAGGACCACATTATCTAACGCATAATGTCCTAGTAAGTAGTGGTGGCTGTAGTTGTTTTTGTTTAGCCAAATCGGTCCTCATCCAGGGAGAACTACGATTAAAAGATGTTCCAGTCGTGACCATCCTGTCATTTATTCAGACGTTAATGCCCCAAATTTCTATGCGTAGTGTATCCCGTTTCGTAAGACATGTACCAATTTCAATTTTAGAAATTTCATCATTTTTCACCTTAAGGGAAACCACGTTTTACACCTACCCTCCAGCTTGTCGACCACCCGAATAGCTACACGTCACTTTCACTTTTGGCACTTCAAACGTTTCCGATTCCGAATCATTTATCGGCTTCCAGAAATCCTGGAATATCGGGCGATACGCTGTACCCTGTATTGAGTACACAGACCGGTGATCATTCGATATAACTCGCAGAAATGTCACAGGGCGATCATGCGATTCAAAACGAAAGATTGCCCACAGGCCTTGTTTTTGAAGTTGGTCAATTTGCATACGGTGTGTTAAGAATAGTTTTGTTAATTTTTAAGTGGATTAATAAAGATTAAACAGACTCTGCTTTACAAGTGTATTAATTTCTGCCTGTATCTGTTAAATAAAATCATGGTCGTCACTTTTCTTCGTTTAATTTTAATCCAATAAAAATTATACTGTACAGTATGAAGCTTACCTCGGCAGAGTTAAAGAATATGTACACCACCCGTTTTCGGTGTAACGAAAACCCTAACACTAAACCCCTAACCCTAAACCCTAACCTTAACCACCTGGTGTACGTATTCTTTACTTTCGCCGCTTACCTCCACATGTGCGCCCCCACCCACCGACTTTGTAGTCTGATAACTTTCAGAAAAATGGATATTTTTAAACAAAATTTTCTACAACTGTACCTCCGATCGAGTCGATTCTGATTATGTCGGAATTTGTGTTGACCAAAATAAAAAAAAATCTCTCCGAATGTGGAGCGAGGAGTTTCAGGAGATTTTCAAACAAGCCGCTTTTGTTTCCTCATAACATTCAGAAAAATGGGTGGGGCAGAATTAGTAACCTGGGCAAAGTGATTAACTTCTAATTTCCCGTTATTTTCTCCCCACCTGTTTGAAATCGTGGCTAATATTAACATTATTACCTGGAATCGAAATCGAAAAAAAAAAGAAAAAATTGCAACGGGTATAAAAAAAAGGTGTAGAAAACGAACATGAAAACAAAAATGCGCGGAAAGCAACGGGGGAGGGAGATGACCTCGGAAAATTCACAAGATCTGAGTTTTACCCTCATAACTTTTAGGAACATAGATATCTTTTAATGAAATCTTATATAAATACCTTTCAAACGGCATAGATTACGATTATTGCGATATTTGTGGGTAAAATCTTTTTTCCGAAGGGGGGGGGACTTCGGAAAATTCACAAGATCCGATTTTTTCCCTCGTAACTTTAAGGAAAATGGATATCTTTTAATGAAATTGTGTATATATATACCTTTCTAATGACATGCATTATGGATGCCTAATGTGCCGTAAGCCCCTTATTTTTGTTCGGCACATTTGGCATCCGTAATGCATGCCATATGAAAGGTACATATGTTCAATTTCATTAAAAGATATCCATTTTCCTTAAAGTTACGAGGGAAAAAAAACGGATCTTGTGAATTTTTCAAAGTCCTCTCCTCACCCCTTCGGAAAAGATTTTGCCCATAAATTTCGTTATAATCGTAATGTATGCAAATTTGAAAGGTATATAAAATTTCATTAAAAGATATCCATTTTCCTAAAAGTTATGAGGGAAAAACTCGGATCTTGTGAATTTTCCGAAGTCCCCTTCCCCCTCCATTGCTTTCCACGTATTTTTGTTTTCATATTCGTTTTCTACACCTGTTGCCCTATTTTTTTTTTATTTCGTTTCCGGCTAATGATGTCAACATTAACCGAAATCATTACACTGTAAGTATTGCATCATCATTTTGTACTGTTGTATTTGTCTTTTAGAGTAAAAACTGGTCAGTACAGTTGTGAGAGTAATCAGCTGGCAGATCCGCTTTTTTCAAGAAAGTTTTTCTCAACTTTGACGCGATTGTCAGTGAAATTGCTAATAAAATACCTGGATAATTTTTGGTATTTAACAATCAATATTATTTTCTCTGTTGGATTCCAAGTCAATTTTTTCCCACACTAATGTCTAATTTGATAATTTCCAAGTTTCAAAAAAAATGATGTCTAAAATGGGGTAAAATGAGTAATGTCTCATTTCAATAATTTGTCTTTAACTGCATGGTGAATATCACAAAGTGGACACTCCAGCAGATCGTGAAGAAGCTACAATATTCTTTGCTAACTTCTTTTTTATTTAGTCGAATTTCGTTAATTTTGCAACATGTGCCATTTTTCCCTAACTCGCTTTCATTTGACTGAGATATTTAATTTTTTTCTTTTGCATTTCTGATCTTTCTGATGTCTAAGGATGGATAATGATGTGTATTAGTCCA
>NC_069009.1:8921714-8926243 GCF_001194135.2 Octopus bimaculoides
TTTTACTTGTTTCAGTCTTTTGACTGTGGCCATGCTGGAGCACCGCCTTTAATCGAGCAAATCGACCCCAGAACTTATTCTTTGTAAGCCTAGTACTTATTCTATCGGTCTCTTTACCAAACCGCTAAGTTACGGGGACGTAAACACACCAGCATCCGTTGTCAAGCGATGTTGGGGGGACAAACACAGACACACAAACACACACACACACAGATACATACATATATATATATATATACATATATACGACGGGTTTCTTTCAGTTTCCGTCTACCAAATCCACTCACAAGGCTTTTCTTTGGCCCGAGACTATAGTAGAAGACACTTGCCCAAGGTGCCACGCAGTGGGAATGAACCCAAACCATGTGGTTAGTAAGTAAGCTACTCACCACACAGCCACGCCTGCTCCTATGTGGACATTTGTAAAAATTATATCTTGTCTCAAGTCAAAAGTGCAGTAACAACGCCTCATTTTGCCCCCCTCCCCCGGCCATTTGTTAATGAAATTTTCTACAAATATCTTTCAGTGTAACTTACAATTATATTGGAGGAAATTAGTAAGGACACCCATACAGACATACAGACACACATCACAGCTTTTTACTGAAATTTCAAGTTTCATTTTGTAGATATATGTGATGTGCCTCAGTAGATATGTGTATGAGTCCATGAAATTTATTTTTCCATATCACATTCTGATATAATCACAATGTACACACACTGAAAGGCACTTATACTTATTTTTCTGAAAGTTATGAAGAAACAAAGCTGACTTGCGTGAATTTTTCAAAACCCACCTCCCCACTCGCAAAAAATCTTTTTTTCACAACACTGATGAAAAGAACGGAACTGAGAACTGAGCATTGATAAACACCCATCTGTACACCAAATTTTGCCCTGGTTACTAATTTGCCCCCCCCCCTTTTTTTTCTGAACGTTAGGAGGAAACAAAGGCGACTAATTTGAATTTTCTGGAACTCTTCACCTGACGTTTGAAAAATGTTTTTTCAGCACAGAATCTACACAATCTGAGACATATTTGCAGAAAATTTAGTTAAAAAATATCCATTTTTCTGAAAGTTATGAGATATCAAATTCGTGTGTGTGTGTGTGTGGGGGGGGTCACATGTAGAGGTAAGCCTCATACTATACCAATATACAGTATAAGGTTTATTCAATTAAAATTAAACAAAGAAAAGTGAAGACTATGATTCCATTTAGTGAAAGGCAGACTTTATGATGTCGTGTGTGAACAGCCATGCTATACGGCAGTGAAACATGGGCTGTGACTGCTGAGGACGTGTGGGCTTGTAAGAAATGAAGCTAGTATGCCATGCTGGAGGTGTAATGCCAGTGTGCATGCAAGACATAAGAAGCATCAGATGTGGTGTGCAAGAGAGACGACTGTGTTGGTATGGTCATGTGATGCATATGGATGAGGTCAGCTGTGTGAAGAAGTTGCACTCTAATGGTGGAGGGAACCTGTGGAAGAGGTAGACCCAGGAAGACCTCCAAAGATCTCAGTCACTTGCCATTGCCTCTGTGAGGCCCAACATTCGAAGATTGTGCTTCACCACCTCATCCCATGTCTCACAGAGGCAATGACAAGCAACTGAGACCTTTGGAGGTATGTCGTGCTTGAGAAGACCTGTCAAGCCAAGTGAGATTGTAGTCATGGCTGGTGCCAGTGTTGTTTAACTGTTAAAAGCACCCTTCAATCATTGGGCAATATGCTGTGCTTGTGAAGACCTGTTGAACCGAGGGAAATCAAAGTCATGACCGATGTGCTGGTGGCACGTAAAAGTACCTTTTGTGTGTTGGGCCACATGGAGGCAATGATGTCATGGCCGAGTGAGATCATAGTGGTGGCCGATGCCAGTGTTGCATGACTGGCCTGTTAAAAGCACCCTTCAATTGTTGGGTGATATGCTGTGCTTGTGAGGACCTGTTGAACTGAGTGAAATTGTAGTTGTGGTCGATGCCACTGCCCTCTGACTGGCACCTCTGCCGTCTGACTGGCACCTCTGCCGTCTGACTGGCACCTCTGCCTTCTGACTGGCACCCATGCTGGTGGCTTATAAAAATCACCATTTGAGTGTTGGGCCTCATGGAGACAGTAACAAGTGACCAAGACCTTTGGCGATACGCCATGCTTGTCAAACCAAGTGAGACCATAGTCATGGCCGATGCTCATGTCAGGTCAATGGCACCCATGCCAGTGGCACGTAAAAAACACCCATTACACTCTCAGAGTGGTTGGCATTAGGAAGGGCATCCAACTGTAGAAACATTGCCAAATCAGATTGGAACCTGGTGTAGCCCCCACCCCCTCCCCACGCGCTTACCAGTTTTCAGTCAAACCGTCCAACTCATGCCAGCATGGAAAGTGGACATTCAACGATGATGATGATGATGATGAGATATGGGTAGAAATTAATACGCTTCTAAATGGTTTATTTTTTGTTAAGTGTTTCTCTTGAAGTTGCCTGACTATGAAACTAGCATCTCCACTAAAATGCTTCTCCCCTTGGCAAAGTCAAACTGCATTTTGTCTAGCTCCTAATTAATTGGGCTATAACTCTCTCTGTCATTTTCATCACCTGGCCCAGAAGTTTGGTGCCTCTATAATTGTTTCTATCGAAGGCAGTTTCCCTTACCCCTGTAGCAGCCAACAATACTGCTGCTAAACCAGTTACTGGGTATTAGGCTTTCCTGAATAACCTGATTAACTATGTGGGTGACTAATCCATATCCTACCCTACCAAATACTTTGAGCATCTCAGCAGTGACTCCAGATGGACCCTTCTGGCCCCAACACTCAATACTATTTAATTAATTGTGAAGGAATGAATGGCAAAGTTGACCTTGGTGGGATTTGAACTCAGAACCATAAGATATGTGTAAGTGTTGTGTGTACCCTTGTCCTGACATCACTTGATGGTTGTAAACATGCCTCACCGTTATACAATCGATGTCATTCATTTTCAGTCTTCCATATCTGGCCATGGCGAAATATTACCTTGCTTGGAAGGGCATCCAGCACTTTACTCCCCCAACTTTTTTCTTGGATTTTCAAAAACTGACCTCCAACTTTTTTATATTATCTTTTGTTTTCATAACATCTTTGCCAGACAAAAGCATTTTTATAATAAATGTTCATGCTTGTTTTCAGACACTTAGTTAGTCCATGTTTCATATCTTTTAAGTAATATAAAGCTTTCCTTTCATAAATCCCAAATTACTCTGGGGAATATGTATCATATATGATGCATGAACACCAGGAAAATCATCATCATCATTATCGTCATCATCATCTTCATCATTTAATGTCCGTTTTCCATACTGGCATGGGTTGAGCGGTTTGACAGGAGTTGGTAAGATTGGGGGGGTCACACTGGGCCCTTGTCTGTTTTGGCATAGATTCTAGGGCTGGGTCCTTCCTAACACCAACCACTTTATAGAGTATACTTGGTGCTTTTTACGTGGAATAAGCACCAGTGCCTTTTATGTGGCACCAGCCCCAGTGGTTTTTACATGACATCAACACAGGTACTTTTTATGTGGCACCAGCGCTGACAGGGTCACTTAGCAACTTGCAAGACAAATACCCCCGATACTGGGGGTGGATTTGTCCCAGTTGATGTGGTCCTGTATATCACATGATACACAGGGTGAACAAAGGGTTGAATACAAATCTTGTGTTTTTAATGTTTTAAAGATATTTAGAATTTGAAAATGAATTATATTGATAATGAGAATAAGGTTGAAATGGAAAAAACATCATTTTAAATATTTAGAAAATGTAATTGGAATTCATGGAAGAGGGAAATCTAGGAAAACATGGGATGAAGTGCTGATGGATGACCTCAAGACACTGAACTTTATGGAGGAGTTGACAAAAGATTGAGATCTGGCCCCTTGCTGTACTCAAGAAGACTCATCCTCCAGAGCAGAAGTGTCAATGCTGCTCACCCTGGTAGAGAGGGTTGGCCTGCAAGAGTTCTGTGCTGGGGCCACATAGAAAGGACTGGCGTCAGATACGCAGTAGCACTCATGCCAGTGCTATGTTAAAAGCACTCAGCTTGCACTGTGAAGTAGTTGGTGTTAGGAAGGGCACCCAGCTGTAGAAACCAAGCCAAATCAGGAAGGGGCCTGGTGCAGCTCTCTGCCTTGCCAGCTGTGGTCAAACCATCCAACCCATGCCAGCGTGGAAAACGGACATTAAAGGATGATGATGCAATAACTAATGCTTTTATACACACATCAAATATAAACAAAATATATTTATACACTTTAGATAGTAGCACACTATAATTTATATACTTGTAAATTTTATATATATAGGCAAGGTTATGTGGTTAGAAGTTTGCTTCCCAATCACATGGTTCTGGGTCCAGTATCGCTACATGGCACCTTGTGCGTGTGCCTTCTACTATAGTTCCAGGCTGACTAAAGCTTTGTGAGGGGATTTGGTCGATGGAAACTGAACGAAGCCCATAGTACACACACACACACACACACACACACAC
>NC_069009.1:8926343-8927515 GCF_001194135.2 Octopus bimaculoides
CTGGGCTAGATGTGAATGCTTAAAATCTTTGTAGGCGGTACTACAGCATGGCCGCAGTCTAACGACGGAACGGAGACTGCTCGAGCGAACAAGGACGACAGAAGAGGAGAGGAGGGATGTGAAGAAGAACTGCATCAGTACTTAAGGGAGATAACTAGACTTGTACAACAAGTAATAAATCGGTTAACTTGTGCGTCATAAGGGAAATTAAGCTAGGGGAGAGGAACTTTATAGGAGGCGGAGGAAGAGAGGAAGCTGCAAGGTGTCTAATATATATATATCTACAGCAAACTATGTATATATATATAAGCAGGCTACACACACACATATATAATAATAATATGTATATATATATTTATATATACGATGAGTATATATAGGGATGAATTATCCAGGCTGGTATAGTTGTTCAATTAAAAGAAATTGTTGATGTACCAGTCTCTTCTTTTAAAAAATTAATGGGAAAAAAGCCTCTCAGTTACAGACGATTTATCTCACTTTACGTCGCTCTCAGCGAACATTGCTTAAAAGCATAACTTAAAAAAACAAAGTAAAAATTATTTAAAAAAACTAGTACAGAAATGGAAAAACCAAATAAAATATATTTGACAATATGTACAAACAATTTATTAAAGCAGATATAAGTTAATAAAATATTTTAAATCTATTTTTTTTCCATGTTAGTCATTTTCCGAGTTAAGTCGCCACATCTTGAGATGATTTACAGGCGTAAGTTGAGGTACACGGGGCCGCCCTATGTGCGGGAGACTATATTCGATGGTGTTAGGGCATAAAATGGGTTAACGTTAACATGTTCGCCTATTGTTCTGTGTCTCACATTTTGTTACCTGTGTGGATATATATCTACTAATTACGATTGTACTAATTATTCTTATCGCCGACAGATGGGCGATGCTGCTGATACCGTCTAAAGAAAAGGTACTTGCATTGTGCTGCGCGACACACACACACACATGGAGGGGTGTATCATTATATAAACACACTGAGAAATACTTTCGTTGTTCCTCATATTCATCTGTGTCATTCTCAACATACACACATATATATATAGACACGCATACATATATGTAGGGTAACTGCGAAAAGTGCTATAAATCGCGTCACACAACAAAAATCTACGCGAACGAGAGAGATAGAGAGAGAGATACGGA
>NC_069009.1:8927525-8928682 GCF_001194135.2 Octopus bimaculoides
TTCTCAACATACACACATATATATATAGACACGCATACATATATGTAGGGTAACTGCGAAAAGTGCTATAAATCGCGTCACACAACAAAAATCTACGCGAACGAGAGAGATAGAGAGAGAGATACGGAGAGATAAAGATAGATAGATAGATAGAGAGAGCGAGACTGACGTTGTCTAAACGGTGCTGTGTCGGTGTGTTAGACCAGACAGATACAAACTTTTTCTAAAAACAAACTTTCTAGTTGTGTCTAACATAAGACAAGCAGTGACTATGGAAGGTAATGTTCGAGTCCCACGTCGTTTAAAACGTTACTTCAGCTCCATGTGCCTGGTCAGTGTCTTCCTGATGGTGCTTGTGGGACCAGGGGCCATCATAACAGTTCTCGGTCAAACCATGTCCTTTTTTAATCTTACAAACTTGCTTGGGTCGTTCGGCAGTTTGATCGAATCTTTGGCCGGTTTCGGCAAGGGTGGAAGTTGTACCTTTAAATGTCCCGATGGTAAGTAATTATGCCTCGTTTTTTGGATCTGTGTCTGTGTCTAATTATATCTTCTGTTAATGATACTCTCTCGCTATGTGAGTGTATTTATATTTATCTGTCTGCATTGTGGATCTTCCATCTGTGACCATCCCATCTTTTATTCAGCCACAATGTATCTAGGATTACATTATCTAATAGTATAGTACAGTAGTTATTACGAGCAATAGTTGTTGTTTAGCCCAAGGTCAGACCTGATCCGGGCAGAGCTACATCGAAAGATGTCCTAGTCGTGACCATTCCATCTTTTATTCAGACATCGTATAGGCCTGTCTAAGAGTACATTGTTTAGAATAAAGTATAGTAATTTGTATAAGTGGTTATAGTTAATGTTTTTAGCCCTAGGTCCGTACAGATCCGGCAGGTCTATGATCAACTATGTCTTTTATTCATCTAGGACTACATCTTGTCGAGTTATATCGAAGGAATGCCAAATGTTGTTATTATTTAGCTTCAAGTCAGACATTATTCGACACACCTGTAATCAAAGACATTCCAGGTGTGATCGTCTCGTTTTTAATTCGGACACAGTATATCTAGGACCACATTATCTAACGCATAATGTCCTAGTAAGTAGTGGTGGCTGTAGTTGTTTTTGTTTAGCCAAATCGGTCCTCA
>NC_069009.1:8937009-8939901 GCF_001194135.2 Octopus bimaculoides
GTTCTGGGTCCAGTATCGCTACATGGCACCTTGTGCGTGTGCCTTCTACTATAGTTCCAGGCTGACTAAAGCTTTGTGAGGGGATTTGGTCGATGGAAACTGAACGAAGCCCATAGTACACACACACACACACACACACACACACACACACACACAAACATGTATGTATGCATTTATTATTCAGTTGCAGGATTCATTAGACTCAAGGTATTTTAACATTCAGGACATAGGAAAAGATCTAATTTAGTGCGTATGTATATATTTACATACATACATTTCTCTAAATATACATACATGCATGTAGGTTTACAATCCAATGTAAGTTCTGGATCCAACATAGGGAAGGTTTCAGGTGTGGCATTTGTGTAAGCTAACATAGAGAGATACTAGGATATTAATGATGAGGCTAAATTCCTTGCTAAATGTAGTAATATTATTGATAGATTAGAAGCTTTGATTACTTTTGAAAAACCATAAACCTAATTTTCATGATAATCCTACTTGTAGATTGTTGACCCCAGTAAGATCTGAAATTGGGCTAAGAAACATTAATAATAGAATTAGAAATATTACTGAGCTTCAACAACGGAATAACAGTTTAACAGTAATAGATTGGTTTAAGAACATTAGTAATAAGTATAAGGCTAAATTCACCCAGTTTGATATCATAGACTTTTTATTCCTCTATAGCGAGATCACTGCTTGATAAAGCCATTGAGTTTGCTAAATCATATGCTAATATTGACCCTATAGACCTAGATTTTATCAGGCATGTGGGGAAAACACTACTGTTTAGTAAAGGATTAGTGTGGGTAAAAAAGTCACATGATGACAAACTATTTGATGTATCTATGGGGTCATATAATAGTGCTGACATCTGTGACCTTGTGAGTTTGTCTATATGAAACACATTGAAGTATCATGACATTGCTCTATACCGAGACAATGGTTTGGGTATTTCCCATGAGTGTAATGGTCACACTCTTGATAGATTTAGAAAATAACTTATTTCTACCTTTAGTCAATTAGCCCTTAAAATTACAGCAGCTACTTTTTGTCTAAAGTTGAATTTTTAGATGTTTCCCTAGAACTCCTCGTAAGCCTTTCCATAAGCCTAATGAGAAACTTGCTTCTATGCATTAACAGTTTGTTGCCCTCCTGTAATATTTAAAGACCTGATATCATCTAACATTAGTAACAGAGTGTCTAACTTCTCTTCCCTCAAAGAAGTTTTCGAGAAAGGAGCTCCCTGTTATTACAATGCCTTAGCCAATAGTAGCTTCAAAGATAGATTAATATATAATCCCTCTAACATTAATCAAAATATTAATAATAGATCTAGTGGCATTAAAGATAAAGTAATACATAACCCCTCTACTTTTAATCAGAATAAGAAGGAAAGGGAACCTAAAAATAGGCCAAGGAAAATGATTTGGTTTGCCCCTGCCTTTTTCCCTAAAAACTAACATTCCCATCTCTCCTAGACAAACACTTTCCTGCAACTTACAGATATAGGGAAATATTTAATAGGTGTTCTGTGAAATTATCCTATAGCTGCTGCCCCAGTATGAAGAGTATTGTTACACGTGGTCAACACCAATAGCCTAAATCCAGCTGCAACTGTCGCCACCCAGGATACTGTCCACTTGACCAATGATGTATGATTAAATCTATCTTATATGAGGTAGAAAATACAGCAATGTTAGATGATAACACAACCAATAAGAAGAGCTATGAAAGCAACTTCAAAAATTACAATGCTAACCACACATTTTTCTTTCTGGCTTGCCACATATGGGGTTTGAAGTCTAACATCACATATAATAAAGTGGAAAATAATTGAAAAATCCTCACCATATGTCAATGGATCAAAAAAATGTAAGCTATGTTTTAGCTGAAAGAACTCAGTTCCTTTTCAGATCTAAGCATTCTACCACACTGCTGAATTCGAGATCCAAAATTTTCAGCAGTTTTAAGCATATGGCTAAGTTTCTGTTGGTGAACTGGAAAGTACCACCCTCTTCAAATTGAGCAGCTGTACTGTAGATTCTAGGCCACTGTCCCTTGAGCCTTATATTTTACGGTCAAAGAGGACAGAGCTCTAATTCTTTCCCACCCCTTTTCCTTCTTCGGTTTTCTTTTTCATTTTCTGGTTTTTCAACCTTCCACTTTTTTTATGTCTACTTTTTTTTCTCTCATTTTTTCTTTCATCCTATCATTCTATTTTTAGCTTGTTATGCTATGTGGGCATTGCCTGAAGATTGCAATAAAGCACTAGATGTGTTAAAAAATACTGTCTAGGATGCTTTCATTGCATGAAACTAATAGTAGCACATAAAAATATATATTGTGTTTATTATATATATATATGTATCTATATGTACATGTAGATGAACGTATATACATACATGTACATATATATATATGCATATACTCATATATTGTTTATATATATATATATATATATATATATGCATATACTCATATATTGTTTATATATATATATATATATATATATATATGACGACTGCTCCATCTTGACAGACGATAGCCATCCCATCAACAATCCACACATATCATCACGCAGTACAATCCCTCCGTTGCTGAGCCCTCAAGTGACTTTGAAGTCCGGCTGCTGAGCGACAAGGTCTACAGCACAGATGACAAATGTTCAGGCCTCTTGATCCTTTCCCGCTGGTATCTGATTCTAAGGAAACGCCTCTGTTAACCAGCATATGTCTCTTAAGTCCGGGTATTGTTTTACAAACCTTGTGACATATGCCACAGGTCGCAGAAGGCGGTTGGTATTTAGGGTGTCTGGAATTTCTACCCTCATGTGTTTTCATGTGATTCACATATCCTGCTTTTGACAGAAGAACGCGATCACATACA
>NC_069009.1:8945266-8946178 GCF_001194135.2 Octopus bimaculoides
ACACACACACACACACACACACACACACACACACACACACACACACATATATACATACATATATATATATAAACACACACACACACACATGTATATACACTCCAAACTAACTTTCTGTTTATTGTGTATATAACTAAAGTATCTCCTCTCGTATTGCAGGAAGTAAACCACGACCCAATCCTGTCCATGCTTCCACTACTGATGGTTGCGGTGCATTTGGTTTTCAGGTTAGTGCCGACATCTAAACCTGTTTTACCCTCACACACACACACACACACACACACACACACACACAGACACACCTATACATTCACACATGTGCATGTATCTGTATTCAGTTCCCGACTTGAATTAACTTAAAATAAAACAGGCAGGGTTAGTAACTGGAAGAGCATCCCAGCAGTAAAATGATGCCTCAGTATAATATATTCATGTAACTCATGCTAGCATTGGAAATGGTCATAAAAATGAATGAAGGACTCTTATGTATGTATATATATATATATATATATATATATATATATATATATATATATATATTCTTTTATTCTTTTACTTGTTTCAGCCATTAGACTGTGGCCATGCTGGGGCACAGCCTTGAGGAATTTTTAGGTGAACAAATTGACCCCACTACTTATTTTTGCTTCAAGCCTGGTACTTCTTCTATTGATCTCTTTTGTCAAATTGCTAAGTTACAGTTACATAAACACACTAACACAGGTTGCCAACTGGTGGTGGGGGATGAACACAGAGACAAAGATACACACGCACACACACACACACACACACACACACACACATATGATGGGCTTCTTTCAGTTTCTTATTTCTTTACTGCCCCCAAGGGGCTACACACAGAAGGGAGAAACAAGGACGGACAAATGGATTAAGTCGATTATATCAACCCCAGTG
>NC_069009.1:8946188-8946963 GCF_001194135.2 Octopus bimaculoides
GCCCCCAAGGGGCTACACACAGAAGGGAGAAACAAGGACGGACAAATGGATTAAGTCGATTATATCAACCCCAGTGCGTAACTGGTACTTATTTAATTGACCCCGAAAGGGTGAAAGGCAAAGTTGACCTCGGCAGAATTTGAACTCAGAACGTAGTGGCAGACGAAATACCGCTAAGCATTTCGCCCGGCATGCTAACGTTTCTGCTAGCTCGCCGCCTTATTTCAGTTTCTGGATACCAAATCCACACCTGATGCTTTGGTTGGCCCAAAGCTATAGTAAAAGACACGTGCCTTCAGTGGGACTGAAGTGGGAGCCATGTGGTTGGGAAACAAACTCCTTCCCACACAGCCCCTCCTGTGCCTATACATATAAGGCTTTACTTCCACACACGCCAGCTTAATTTAATTCGTCATTAGTCAAAAGACACCTGTTGTTATGTCTTGTTAATTGCATTTGTATTTGTGTAACATTTCTCTATTTTTTTCCATCCTCGTTTTCGTATACATTCGCTGCTTTCTTCCAAGGAATCTAATACTCTTAGCTTATTTTTTCCTTGGGACTAGTCAGATTGGAGCAATCTCGAGTATAACCAGCAAAGATAATCTGGAACTCGACTGAGGATAGAAAACTCCAAATGACCTGTCCTTGTTTTCCTTGTATCATCTGTCTGGATGTTTTGTTGTCCCTTTTTTGTATCACCTAACTCTCTGGATGTTTTGCATTCTTGTCCCATTTTTGTATATTTTATATATATATATATTGGGGAGAATTC
>NC_069009.1:8947105-8949864 GCF_001194135.2 Octopus bimaculoides
GCAGAGTTTCTACAGCTGGATGCCCTTCCTAACGCAAACCACTCAGAGAGTGTAGTGGGTGCTTTTATGTGTCACCCGCACGAAGGCCAGTCAGGCGGCACTGGCAACGGCCACGCTCGAAATGGTGTATTTCATGTGTCACCCGCACAAGAGCCAGTCCAGGGGCACTGGCAACGATCTCGCTCGAAAATCCTATGAAGGCCAGTCAGGCGGTACTGGCAACAGCCACGCTCAAACTGGTGTATTTCATGTGCCACCCGCACAAGGGCCAGTCCAGGGGAACTGGCAACGATCTTGCTTGAAAATCCTACGAAGGCCAGTCAGGCGGTACTGGCAACGGCTACACTCAAAATGGTGCTTTTTATGCGTCACCCGCACAAGAGCCAGTCCAGGGGCACTGGCAACAATCTCGCTTGAAAATCCTACAAAGGTCAGTCAGGCGACACTGGCAACGGCCACGCTCAAAATGGTGCATTTTACGCGCCACCCTCACAAGAGCCAGCCCGCAACAACAAACAGATGTATTAGTTTAACACTCGGAAAGTGAAAAAGTCTTTAATGTTTCAAGCCTACGCTCTTCCACAGAAAGAAACAAGGAGAGAAAGTAAAGAATGTGTATGCACATACAGTTAGATATATGTCTACTACTGAATGAGTAGTAGTTGTAAATGTTGATCATCATTTTCCAGTCAGCTTCCAGTCTACCACTGAACCTAGTAATGTTACTAATTATGATATACAAACCATACATAGTAGAAAATTAAGATAAATGCCTGCATAACTATTTAGTTCCTATATAAGCACCGGCATAGTTGTATTGTAAGAAGTTTGTTTCTGGACACCTTGGGCAAATGTTTTCTGTTATAGCCAGGTGAGTGAATTTGCTAGATGGAAACTGAAAGAAGCCTGTCACACACACACACACATATATATATGTATATATATATATACATAGGTGCAGGCATGTCTGTATGGAGAGAAGCTTGCTTCTCAACCATATGGTTCTGGGTTCAGCCCCACTGCATGGTATCTTGGGCAAGTGTCTTCTACTATAACCTTGGGTTGACCAAAAGCCTTGTGAGTGAAACTGAAAGAAGCCCATTGTGTGTTTATGTCGCTGTAATGTAGCAGTTCAGCAAAAGACCACCAATAGAATAAGTACTAGGTTTACAAAGAATAAGTACTGGGACCAATTTGTTTGACTAAAATTCTTCAAGGCAGTGCCCCAGCATGGCCACTATCTGATGACAGAGGCAAAGAAAAGATTAAAGGAATAAGATTCACCCCATCGTTGCAGTTATTTGGAATGTAGCATTGTAAGGGGAGGCATATAAAATGTCCCCTGATGATCCATTGTGGGTTCGCAGCCAACTGCACTTGCAACATCCAGTGTTACATTCCAAATAACTGCAATGGAGAAATGGAAATTTTATCTTCTTCTTCTTTCAATCATTAGACTGTGGCCATGCTGGGGTACCATTTGAAGAATTGTTAGTTGAAGCAACCGACTCCAGTGCTTATTATTTTTTTAAGTCTGGTACTTATTCTATCAGTCTCTTTTGCTGAACTGCTAAGTTATGGGGACCTAAACACATGAACACCGGTTGTCAAATGGTGGTGGAGAGACAAACACAGATGCAAAGATACACACACACACACAGACACAGACACACACACACAGACATAGACACACACACACACGTAATGGGCTTCTCTCAGTCTACCAAATCCCCTCACAAGGCTTTGGTCAGCCTGAGCCTATAGTAGAAGACACTTGCTCAAGTCACTAGACAGTGGGACTGAACCCAGGACCATGTCATTGAGAAGCAAGCTTCTTGCACATGGCTACATCTGTACCTATGTAGGGATTAAATATTTATGCTGGCTTTTATCTTAATTTCCACACTATATATGTGTGTGTGTGTGTGTGTGTTTGAAGGCGTGTGGCCTAGTGGTTTAGGTGTTGCTCTCATAATTGCAAGATCATGGTTCTGATTTCCAAACAGGGCAATGCATTGTATTCTTGACCAAAACAACTTCATTTCATGTTGTTCCAGTCCACTCAACTGTAAATGGCTAACTCCACAATGGACTGGCATTCTGTTCAGGGTGGACGTTCGCCTGCATGGCTAGCCAATAGGGTGGTATCATTTGAAGGCTAAAACAATGCAAAGAAAGTGCATTGTGACCAGTGGTATATAACAACATCTGATAGTCTATTCAGTGAAATGTATGCATGTATATATATATATATATATATATATGTTATTTTATGTTTATTTTTCAATGCTAGTGGTATTGTTTTACAACCTGGTGATCATCCTGTTACTATGCCTTATCTATGTTTTTTTTAAAGTAAGGGATCTCCTTATTTCACCCGGCTATGAAGGCACAGAGTCAGCAGATGATTCGTTGATAGGAAAATGATAGCAACATTGTTAGTAGCTCAATCAGTTTTGATGTAAAATGCAGAATGTAAACACACATATATGTGCACATGTGTGCACACATACATATAACACATGTGCATACATACACCCACACATGCATACATATATATGCCATAGTTTCCAGATTAATTCACCTGGCATTTGTAGGCTTGAGGCTATATTAGAAGACACTACATATGGGACTGAACCCCAAACCAAATGGTCAACAAGCAAGCCCTGTAACTATACAGTCACCCCTCTCTCTCTCTGTATGTGTGTGTGTGTGTATATATATATATATATATATATATATATATATATTGCTAGAAC
>NC_069009.1:8952146-8955626 GCF_001194135.2 Octopus bimaculoides
GAAGAGAGAGAAAGAGAGGAAGGGAGAATGGAAGACAGTTATAAAATAGCAATGCGTGCACGTGTTTATATAAGAAACACACACAAAATAAATCTTATATCTATAATGTTGTGTGTATGTGTTTATGTGTATGTTGTTGTCACAGATCACATATGTGTGGTTGTGTGTGTTTTTACGTTTCTATGTTATGAAAAATATGTTAGAGGTAGAGGAATAGAAGAAAGCTATTAAATGGGAGAGAGGAAGAAGAACGAAGAGTGAAAAGAATAGTCTTAAAGCAAGTTAATCTATGACTTTGTATGTATCACTTTCTCTCTCTCTCTTTCTCTCCCTCTTTTACTCTTACTCTCTCTATTTTTATGTTGAGCGTGTGATCAATGTGTAAGAATGCCGGTACATGTAAAAGGGAAGAAATATAAAAGTTGCTAGAAACAACAGCCAAATCTCCCTTAAATCACACAAAGTAAACAGAATTTAAAAAATCTAATTACTGCACTGGAAAGTTCACATCGAGAAAATTCCATTGATGTAAAAATTTTTACGAAAAAGTGGAAAATGTGGATTTCTATACACTTTTAAAAAGGCTTCACACAGACACACAACTTCAGCTTTATATAATAAGATAAGATATACATATATATGTATGTATGTATGTATGTACGTATGTACGTACATGGTGAAAGTTGACTTGAGACCAAATAAGACTGCTTTTTAAACTCATTTCCTTCTAAGAAACTCTTTATGTTGGGTTTCCTTATCACTGATGATGTCTCGTATGTCTCTTGAGGCCTGAAATCATTCCATATTAATTGCAAGTTAGTTTTCCAGATGTTTGTATTTATAATGCCAAAGCAGACCTCTCCAGTGCTGCTGCCATATAAAATGCATCCAGCCCACTCTATAAAGGAAGGTAATCTAGTCATAAAAACCATAGCAAATCAAACCTCACTGGTGCTGGTGCCATGTGAAAAACACCCAGTCCCAGTCTGTAAAAAGGATGGCATTAGGAAAGGCATCTAGCCATAAAGAAACATGCCTGAACAGACTCTGGAGCTTGGTGTAGTGCTCTGGCTTACCAGCTACTGTCAAAACTGTCCAACCCATGCCAGCATGGAAGACAGATGTTAAACAATGACGACAATGTGTGAGTCCATTGGCTGACTACACACTTTGTTTGGGTGCTCAAGAAATCATGGATATCATATTGGTAGATGGAGGTGTGTGTTTCTGTGACTACATTTGTGGCTGAGCATGTGTTTGTGTCTTCTTTGTCCTGACATCGAATATGTGTCACTGTTTGAGGCAGTGAGGTGGCACGATCATTAGCACATCCAGCAAAATGCTTAGAGGCATTTTGTCTGTGTTTATGTTCTAAGTTCAAATCTACCAAGGTTGACTTTGCCATTCATCTTTTCAGTATTGATAAAAATAAGTACCAGTTGAACACTGGTGTTGATTTAATTAGCTAAGATCCCTCTCAAAGCTGCTGGTCTTGTGCCAAAATATGAAACCAGATGTGTCACTGTCATACAGATAGTGTCATTCCTTTCCAGTCTTCCACAAAAACATGTCCAGTGATAGGGAATGATTACCTTATTTGGAAACAGGCAAGGTTTGGGGACAGGAAGAAAATCCAGTCATAGAAAATCTGCCTCAACAAAGGTAGTTCTATTTCAATAGAATTATGGTAACTAAAGTGTCCTGTCATGCAGAATGCAACCTAATCCATCATCATTTAATGTCCACCTTCCATGCTGGCATGGGTTGGATGGTTTCACAGGAGCTGGCCTGGCAGGAGCCTGCACCACACTTCTATGTTTGGCTTGGTTTTTACGGCTGGATGCCCTTGCTAACACTTGACCACCCTGCAGAGTGGACCGAGTGCTTTTTATGTGGCACCAGCACAGGCGAGGTCAGTTTTGGTATGGTTTTTACAGCTGGATGCCCTTCCAAATGCCAACCACTTCACAGTGTGGACTGGATGCTTTTTACATGGCACTAGCACTGGCAGGGTCACCGAGTAACTTGCAACACAAAGATCCTCTGAGAAGGGAGGGGACATTGGAGGGGGTGATCTTGTGTCAGATGATGAAAGGTTAGAGTGTGACAGAGAGATAAAAACAGGTGTGTTGGTTTAGAGGAGGTACATAGTTACCCAGCCAGATAGAGAGAAAGAGAGAGAGAGAGAGAGAGAGAGTGGGAGACAGCAAGAGTACAAGTGAGAGCAGGAGAGAGATGATGGCAAAGTGCCAGGTTATACTTGCAAGGAATGGGGATCGGAACATAGAAGGGATGGTAAAGTAAGGAAGTGCAAGGTAAATGGTGGCAAGTGCCAGGGCGTACCCTCAAGGTATGGAGGTCATAATATGTATGGCAGGAAGAAACAAGTAGGGAGTGGGGGTGGGAAATTCAGTGACAGGTAAGAACCTGGGTATATAGAGGGGGTAGGGAAAGCAATGATACAGTGAACAGGGTGGTGAAGACAGGATGGGAAAGTGGGAGATAATGATAATGTATGTGAAGAGGAAATATGAGGAAGAGAGGAGATGATGTTTGATTTGTTGGGGTAGGATATGTGAAAATTTTTTTGTTATGTGTGCATGGAACACAATGCTTCTAGAACTCATATATATATATATATATATATATATATATACATGATGATGATGATGATGATGATATACATACATATATGTAAGTGTGTGTGTATGTGTGTATGTTCGTGTTTGTACTCCACCACCACTTGACAACCAGTGGTGGTTTATTTACATCCTTGTAACTTAGCAGTTTGGCAAAAGATATCAATAGAATAAGAATCGAACTTCAAAAAATAATTACTAAGTTCAATTTGTTCGACAAAACCCTTCAAAGTGGTGCCCCAGCATGACCACAGACCAATGACTGAAATAAATAAATGATAAAATCCTCCTCCTCCTCCTCCTCCTTAACATTCCTTTTCCATGCTGGCAAGACTCCAGTCTGATTTGGCTTGGTTTCTATGGCTGGATGCCCTTCCTAAATATCCAACCAATTTATAAGTGTGCTGGGTGCTTTTAACAGCATGAGTGTTTTTGCAGGGTGCCAGCACAAGTGGCACTGGCACAGGGCTTGTGTAGGACAATCCTCTTCATCAGGGGGAGTGACATTAACACTTCTGTTGTGGAGGACAGGTCTATAAATATGATGCCTTATTTCTAGTGAGACAGCTGCAGGAGAAATACCTAGCTAAGGATAAACCTCTGTACCTGGCTTTCGTTGACATGGAGAAAGCCTTTGACAGGGTCCCCTGATCCCTTATCTGGTGGTCAATGAGGAAACTTGGGATAGAAGAATGGTTAGTGAGAGCTGTGCGAGCCATGTACAGAGATGCTGCCAGTAAGGTGAGGGTTGGAAATGAGGACAGCAATGAATTCCGGGTAGAGGTAGGGGTCCACCAAGGTTCCGTCCTCAGCCCCCTCTTATTTATCATAGTCCTCCAGG
>NC_069009.1:8957829-8962829 GCF_001194135.2 Octopus bimaculoides
ATATATATTGGGTCATCCCATAAATAATGCGTTTTTTTTTTCAATTGCATGAAGTAAAAGTCAGAGGGGGGAAGGGATAAACTACCTGCATCAACTTGCTGTAAAAGCAGGTAGTAATTTTACATTTTACTTATTCTTAGAGCAAGTTTTGAAGAGTGCAGTTCAATTTTAACAGTTATTCTTTCAAAGCTATAATGGAAGTGACAAAGGAGCATATTTGCCATATTTTGCTTTATGAGTTTAATAAAGGTAACAATGCAACGGAAAGTGTGAGGAATACTAATGCAGTATAAGGGGATCGGATGATAAGCATAAGCCAGTGTCAATGGTAGTTCCAGAAATTCCAAGCCGGAAACTACAGCCTAGAAGATGAGCCTCGTCCTGGGAGATCTGTAGAGCTTGATAAGTATGTCCTGCAAACCTTGTTACGAAACTGTTACGAAACTGTTGAGGAACTAGCAGAGAAGATTGGATTTGGTCATTCAACTATTCATTGACACCTGTGTATCATTGGAAAATGACCATTTTTGGTTTCAAGACGAAAGGTGTTCTTCCATCAGGCTAATGCTCGGCCACATACAGTGAGGATGACATTCCAAAGGCTGGAGCAGTTTAAATGGGAAACGATGCCCCACTCACCATATACGCCGGACATTGCCCCGCCTAATTATCATTTCTTCTACAGTCTTCAAAATCATTTGGACAGAAAAAATATGAATTCTGTAGATGAGGTCAGAACAGTACTGAAGGAGTATTTTTCATCATGGACAAGTGAATTTTGGAAGAGGGGCCTTGCAAGTTGAAAATGAAGGAGAGTATAAAAAAGAACTTTATTTTAATTTTGAAAAATAAAATAAGTATGAAATGACCGTATTATTTATGAGATGACCCAATATATTTATATAATGTTTATATATATATGTTTATATTTATATGTTCCCCATCACGTGTTTCAGATCCATTCACAGCTCTTCCCTGCTGTCACCACATGCTGTGAGACACACGACTTCTGCTATGATATGTGTAACAGCAACAAGAGTGTCTGTGACTCACAGTTCCAAGACTGCCTCAAGATGATATGTAAAAACATACACAAAGCCACAGGTGGTACAGAGTTATATGAAGGTAAGACTAAAAGGTCAAGTAACAGTGGTCTTGTTTTCTATTATAATTCCATTTATGTCAAGTAAAATGTTTTTGAGGAATATTAAATCTACCCCAGTATTTCACTGGTACTTTATTTTATCAACCCCCAGAAAGATGACAGGTAAAGTTAATGTTAGTCTTCTATTATAATTCCATTGACATCTAAGATGTTTTGTAGGAATGTTACATCTTCCCACATGAATGAAATGGAAAGTTAGTCTTCTGTTATAATACCATTCACATGTAAGATGTTTTATAGGAATATTAAATCTACTCCAGTATTTCACTGCCATGCCAGAAGGATGGAGGGTAAAGTTGGTCTTAGTCTTCTATTATAATTTCATTCATGTCCACTATATTTGATAGGAGTATTTCATTGCTACTTTATTTTATTAACCCCAGGTAGATGAAAAGTAAAGTTAGTCTGAGTCTTCTATTATAATTCCATTCACATCTAAGATGTTTTATAGGAATAATAAATCTATCCCAGTATTTCATTCCTACTTTTGTTTTATCAACTCCAGAAGGGTGACAAATAAGGTTACAACCATCATTGTAATTTGAACTCAGAATGTAAAAAGCTATAAGGAAACATCACAGATGTATTATGTTCTGACAGTTCTTCCAATCCACAACTTTTGGATTGGTGGGACTACATCTGTGAGTGCTGCACACTATGATAAAAGCCAATTTCTATGTGATTGTTAAGATCACCATCTAATTATTAGCTTTGCACCCACAACAGCTTTTGTATTTAGTTTAAATAGGTGTGTGTGGGGGCATGTGTGCATATCTTTTATCTTTGGCTTGCTTTAGTCATTAGATGGTGGCCATGCTGGAGACTGCTTTCAAGAATTTTTAGTCAGATGAATTGACTCCACTACTTTTTTTCAGCCTTGTATTTATTCTATCAGTCTCTTTTGTTGAACTGCTAGGTTACAGGGACACAAACATACCAATACTGGTTGTCAAGCAGTGGAGGGAGGGCAAACACAGACACAAAGACACACACACACACACAAATATATATATGACAGGCTTTTATCAGTTTCGATCTACAAAATCCACTCACAAGATTTTGATCAGCCCAGGGCTATAGTAGTAGACACTTGCCCAAAGTGCCACATAGTGGGACTGAACCCAGAACCATGTAGTTGGAAAGCAAGCTTCCTATCACACAGCTACACCTGCACCTATATGTATACATACACCAATTCACACACATTTATGCTCATAAATTTTAAGTGCAGTTGTGGCTGTGTGGGTAAGCAGTTTGCTTCCCAACCACATGGTCTTGGTTTCAGTCCCATGTGTGGCACCTTGGGCCAAGTGTCTTCTACTACAGTCCTGGCCTGACTAAAGCCTTGTGAGTGAATTTTGTAGAAGCCTATTGTGTATATGTGTGTGTGTGTCTGATTGTGTTTCTCCCTCCACCAGCACTTGACAAAAAATGTTGCTTTGTTCACCTCTTCAAAACTTAGCAGTTCAGCAAATGAGACCAAAAGAAAAAGGACCAAACTTAAGAAAACAAAATAAGTCCTGGGGTTGATTGGTTCAACTAAAACCGTCAAGGCAGTACCCCAGCATGGACACAGTCCAATGACTGAAACAAGGTAAGATATATATACTAGAATACCTGTGACCTGTTGGGTCACTGGGGAACTCTAAGTTTCTCAGCAATGGAATTTGGTTTTGTGGGGTTTTTTCTTTTCCATGTTATTTCGCATGCTTTCAATGAATGTGACATTGAAATAACATGTAAACGGCTCCTTTCCCCAGAATAGGAAAGATTTGGCTGCTATTTCTTGCACGCTTTGCAAGAAACAGGTATTTCAAGTCCCTTATTGCAAATAGCTGTTACGTGGTATCAGGGTGTGCTAGAAATAGCAGCCAAATCTTTGGAGGTGAGATATGTTGAATGCACTCAAAAGAAACCTATGGAAAAAAACTATTTCACACCGAGGAGGTTACAAATGGGTCTTTTACAAAATATTTACCATATTTTTGAGGTCATTTTCACTTTAAAATATTTTGCCCATCATAATGTGTCTAATGGAAAGGTTAGAGTTTCTTCCCTTTCAGCGTATTTTCTCATTATGCACCGTTTTGGTTATTTAGACCCCCAAATCCCAAATATCTCAATAACTACTGGTTCGATTTATGCGAAACCTGTTTTATTCTGTTTGTATTCACATTTCAGGGGCACTTTACTTTCAAAGTATTTTCCCATTTTGTGCCAGTTTGGCTGTGTAACATTGCATGCAAGCAAGGTTGAACTTCACTTTTAATATATATATTTTATGCACACATGCACACACACATCTGACAAAACTACATGCTTTTGGGCCAAAAATATCATCATCATCATTTAACATCTGTTTTCCATGCTGGCATGGGGTTGGATAACTTGACTGGAGCTAGCAAGGCCAGGGTCCACACCAGGCTCCATGTCTGTTTTGACTTGGTTTCTATGGCTAGATATCCTTCCTAATGCCAACCACTTTACAGTGTGTACTGGATGCTTTTTACATGGCACCATCACCGGTGCTTTTTACATAGAACCTGCAGCGGTGCTTTTTATGTGGTACCTGCACCAACAGAGTGACCAAGTACCTTGCAAAGCAAAAAACCTTCATCTAGGTAGAGGGGAGTAGTATTGAGGGTGTGTGGCTTTGTGCCAGTTGAGAGATTTAAAGCATAGAAAGGGCAGATATAGGTGTCTTGCTGTAGAGTAGATACATGGATAACGCAGCTGGAATACAAATGAGAATAAATTAAAGAGTAAGATAAAGAAAGTGATAGTGAAAGGTAGATGGATAAATAGATCCATCCATCTGAAGGACAACCTCAGGACACTCAACCTTGTGGAAATGACAAAAGACTGAGATATTTAGTGCCTTGCTGTACTCAAGAAGACCCCCTCCTCCACAGCAGAAGTGTTAAGACCACTCCTCCTGGTGAAGAGGATTGACCTGCAAGAGCCCTGTGCTAGTGCCATGTAAAAAGCAGTCATGCTTCTGCCATGTAAAAAAGTACCAGTAGCGGAGTCATGTAAAAGGACCCAGCACACACTGTAAAGTGGTTGGCATTTGGAAGGGCATCCAGTTGTAGAAACCAAGCCGAAGCAGACTGGAGTCTGGTGCAACTCTCTGGTTTGCCAGCTCTGGTCAAACCATCCAACACATGCCAGCATGGAAAATAGACATAAAAAAATGATGATGATGATGATGATGGTGATGACGATGACGATGATGATCTCACACACACACGTGTGGCACTTCTTCAGTTGCAATGATGAGGTTTCCAGTTGATCCGATCAATGGAACAGCCTACTTGTGGAATTAGCATGCATATGGCTGAGCACTCCACAGAAACATGTACCCTTCATGTAGTTCTGAGGGAGATCCAGTGTGACACAGAGTGTGACAAAACGGGTCCTTTAAAATACAGGTACAACTCATTTTTGCCAGCTGAGTGAACCGCAGCAACATGAAATAAAATGTCTTGCTCAAGGACACAACACGTCGCTGGGTATTGAACTCATGACCTTTCAATTGTGAGCTGAATACCTTGACCACTAAGCCACGTACCTTCATACACACATATATAAAACATGGAGAAATGGACAGAACTGATGAGGAGACATATGTAGTTATTTAGCCCTAGTCCTGATCCAGCAGACCTTTGCCAGATATGTTCCAGCTGTGACCAGCTCTTCTCAGTTCTACTCTTTCCCTCCATTTTGTAAGACAGCAGGGTGTGTTTTGCAGGAGTTTGGCTGTCATTTTCAGCCATTTGAACAGATTGAATAAATATGGGGAAGTCTTTCCACAGGGTACTTTACTGACAGCTTG
>NC_069009.1:8966526-8967300 GCF_001194135.2 Octopus bimaculoides
ATCCTAGGGCTATCATAGAGAATCTAGTAAAAAATATATCTTTAAGACTCTCCAAATTATCTGCTAACAATAGGGTATTTAATAATGAAGCTAATTTCTATAATGCAGCACTGAATAAGGCAGGATATAGAGAAAGGGTCTCCTATATTGAAAATGATAGCAACGGAATTGAAACAACTGACAGCAGTAATAATAATAATAATAATAATAATAATAATAATAATAATAAACACAAGGAAAATAAAGGAAATAAACCAAGATACCCCCATAAACACAACATAAGTAACTTAAAATTCTTTAAAAACGATATTAATAACCATGAGGATGATAAATAATAAAGATAATAAAATCTGGTTCATAATCTCATTTGGGAGAAATATCAGGAGTAACCTGATAGCTAAGTTTAGAGAGGTGATAGGTAGACACTGCCCAAGGAGCTCACACTATGGTAAGATTATCAACGCACACATAATTAGGTTTGGATTTTCAAATACTAGGAACATAGCACAAATAATAGCAGCACATAACATTAAAATACTTGAGTCTAAAGAAACAGGGAGAAATGGGAATTTGAACAATAATATAAATAGCAATAATAATAATAATAATAATGAGAATGATAATAACAATGATGATAATAATAATAATAATAATAATAATAGGAATCGTGACAATAATAGTAATGGTAATAATAATAATAATAATGATAATAATAATAATAATAATAATAATAATAATAATAATAATAATAATAATGGAGGTACCTTTATTAAT
>NC_069009.1:8970100-8972600 GCF_001194135.2 Octopus bimaculoides
ATGGAGCGGTGGCTGGGAAGTTTGCTATCTAGACCTAGGAACAACTCAATATAGATTAAATGAATAAGAGGAAAGGAGCGGGTAATATAGTACAGTACAACAAAAACAATTGTTTGATCTCCAAATACAATATAACTACGTGACTCTACCATATTACGGGTAGATATGAAATTAAAGTAAGAACTGAGAATAAAATAAATAACTAAGCATTTAGTAGGAAGAGATGAGGCTCAAGCCTTAGTATGAAACCCATAGAAAAGAATGATAATATATCGAAATATTACTGAATTTTTTTAGTAAAGGAGCTTGTAATGATTCCTAGGAGGATTGATGACTGGACAGATCTCTCTTAACCAAGTAAGGAGACTCAATAATAATATAAAATGGAATAATAGGCATGAGAACCATCTAGGGGCAACAAAAATAGTCTACATATAGGGGATAATTGATAGTAATTTAAAATAAATAAATATACTAAAAAAGAAATTAATAACCAAGTTAATAACTAACTAAATAAATAAATAAAATAAAATTAAATAAATTAATCTAGTAGACAATCACAGGAGAGCAGTAACAATAGAAAAAATTAAGGAGTTACCTCCCCTATATATACATATCTAACTTGGAAAAAAAACATGGAGGATTTTGAAGCTAACAAACTTTTAATAATTTAATAATTTATTATGATCGTTATTTGTGTGTTTTTTCGTAATTTGTTCTGATGTAAACCATTCCTGAGGAAGTGCTAAACGTCAGACATCCAATGGATCAGTCGCTGGATAGGTTTGGGCACAGAAATGTTGACATAGGATGGTAAATAAATAGAATATGGATCTGTCGAGTTCGAAGTCTCTATCTCTTTTAAATATAAAAATTTAAAACTTTGAAATATATATATATATATATATATATTACCCGCACCCATTTATTGCACTTGGTAATACGAAGGAAAAACACTAGTGTAATAATAATTGGGTATTCTTCCAGCTGTATATTGGATAGATATTATCCCTTAGTATGTTGGATTCACAACCCCTAACTTTCTTGGATATATATATATATATATATATATATATATATATATATACACACACACACACATACACACTATGATTTTATCTGTGACTGTATGCTGCAACTGAAGACACACAGCAATTCAAAAACACACAAAATTTGTTAAGTTTTGACACCAAATAATAAATGTTTGTGTGTCTTTGATTGGTTAATGTAGTGGTTCTGAACTGGGGTCTGTATAAGATTTTGTTGTTAAAATTTATGTGCAAAAATTGTTTATACTTCTACAATACACAAAATATTAAAAAACTAGTCTGGGAACCTTTTGATACCACCTTGTATCTCTACTCTGACAATACAAGTACTCTCTGCCTCTCTCTCTCTTTCTCTCTCTCTCTCTCTCTTTCAATGTAACTGTCTCTCTTGTCTATCTCTTTTTATCTGCCTTTCTTTAACTTCACCACCTGAACATTACTCTCTGCTAAATATTCTATCCTAAACATATCTCTTTCTCTTTACCTTTCCCTCACTACCGTACAGTACATCATTAACACTTCTCTCTCCTCTCTCCCTCTTTTCTCTCACCATCTTTTTCTCTTGCTCTTTGCCTCTCCCTTCAACTAACCACATAACACATTTGGCCTCAGTGTATTTTTCTTTTGTACTGACACTCCTCCCCTCTCCCTCTCTCTCACTCCACCTCCACCTCTCTAACAAATGGACGAATGAACAAGCAGATTATTAAATAGATTTTTATACAATTCCTAATAATATTTAATCATAAAAATACAGTAGGATTTCTTTAATATACATCAAATGGTTATGGAGATCCAGGAGAGTAAAGTAGGAATAAAAGGGGTCTATAGGCAAAAAAGGGTTGAGAACCACTGGAATAATGTGTACCTTATATGCTGAAATAGTTTAGCTATATAATATATTGTCAATTAATGTTGCCTTTCTTCTGTTTTTCAGGTTGTATCAGCATAGCTGCCCTGGCATACAAGACAACAGTGGCAGTTGGATGTAAGACTTTCCAACAGTCACAGAGCAATGCCTGCATCTGTGGTGGTGGTCCTCCTCATGATGATGTCCATGGAGACAGCAGTGGTGAAGGTGGTGGTGGTAGCAGTAGTGGTGAAGGTGGTGGTGATAGCAGCAGTGGTGAAGGTGGTGGTGGTGGTGGTAGCAGTGGTGAAGGTAGTGGTGGCGTTGGAGGTGGGGGAGGTGGTGGGAGTTCATCTTCCCAGTTTCATCACACTTCCAAGAAAACTTTTGGTACAAAGTCTCGCCCTTCGGGAGACTCTGCCCCTCCTGGTTCTGAATCATCAGACGAGACATTCAAGCAAGCATCATCGTCATCACAATCGCCACCGGACCAAAAAGACAACAGCAACAATGGTGATTTCGGCAGTAAAACAGCAAAGGGAGGAATGGGTAATACTCGACATGAGAACGATATGAAGGGACACAAGGTGTACAACCATGC
>NC_069009.1:8978866-8985181 GCF_001194135.2 Octopus bimaculoides
TAACTCGAATGTGGAATCTAAAAACAGAAACAATTCCTATCATAGGAGGTGCCTTAGGTATAATAAAAAAATATTCAGACAAATACATAACAAAAACACCAGGACTTACAAATATATATAATATACAGAAAATTGCACTACTGGGCACTGCACACATCCTACGCAAAACACTTTCAATAGAGTAACCATAAGAGCATCACAGCAAACCACAGCACATACCCAAGGCGCACAGAGCTGCGCTCGGTAGTGAAGTGAAAGCACGCTATAAAAATAAAACTACTGAATAATAATAATAATGATAATAATGATGGACTCTCCCATTGAAGATGATGTATGAGTGTTCAGCTTTTACTAAATGACCTGCCCAAATGATTTGTTTATAGGGATCAAATGTTTGTGTCATACATTAGCCCGTACCCTCCATCAAATTGACATTATCTGAACAGGTGCATGGTGTACCACGAGTCAAGTGTCGAAGTGATCACATAATAATAATACTAATAATAATAATAATAATAATAATAATAAAGAAGGTGAAGACGGTGCCAATTATCGGTGGGTCTTTGGGGACAGTAGCAGAAGCCTTCAAGAGAAATAGAGTGCCAAGTAGAGTTGTTACAAAAAGTTTGCCTCCTTGGCATGGCCAGAATAATCAGGAAAGTATCAGATAGTTGAAAAGAATGGATAGCATGGTACTGTAGGCTGCAGGCAGCAAGCCTGTGTTGCATGCAGGACTCCAGGAGTTCCAACAAAAGTTGAATTAAAAATAGTAATTATAATAATAAAGTGGAATGAATGGAGAATACATTTCACTATTTTCTAACAGTTTGAGCAAAGCATGGTCTACTGCTCACAGTAGAAGAGATAAGCCTACTCAAGACCACCTGTCGGTACCATAAAACATCTCAACCAATACTCAGCTCAAGATCAAAATAAAGACATCAAATTGTGGTATGTTCATCTGTTGTTTATGACAGGAGAGCCCACCACATATATATATATATATAAACACATATAGAGATATATACATAAACGTGTGTATATATATGTATATATGTTTGAATGTGTATATGTCGGCTGGGTTGGAACTGTGGCTGAACTGAGACATTGGAGCATGATGCAGTCTTCTGACTCAAATGTTATTTTTTATGTCTTCATGTTTACTGTTCTGTACTCAGTTACATTTACACACACCTACACACACATGTGAATAATTGTAACTGTTTATAAGCTAATGTATGCACCTGTGCTTCTGTGAATATAGTTCCTCTTAATGTTCTTGTACACTTGTGTGTGTTGTTTCTCTGATTACTACTCTCTGTCTTTAGTATTTATTTTATCTCAAGACATAACACTGAGGATGTATGCAAGTATTATTGCCTCTATAGATGTATGTTGAACTTGGATCTTTCTATAATCAAACAGTTATAAAACCATGCAGCCTGGTATATGGCAGATACGGGAGTTTCTGGGAAAAAATCCTACATTGATTTATGATCATTGTGATGAAAGAACTTTTTAAACAGCTGTAGGAATGAACATAATACGATGTCACTGATATTGTTATCTGTTCGTCCTTCCAATAAATTTTGCTCTGTTCATGTGTAAGGCAAGGATATACATTCACCTATCTATCTGTTTATGTATGTATGTATGTATGTATCTATTTATCTATCTATCTATTTATCTCTACCTACCTACCTATGTATGTATATGTGTGTGTGTATATATATATACAGATATACACACACACACACACATACGTGTGTGTGTGTGTATATATATATATATATATATATATATATGTATATATGAATCTATTATGAAAATATGTATGTATATATATACATAGGCTTTTGGTTTTACAAATAAGAGTAAGAGCATTCAGTACATGTTGTAGAGTGTGTGTGTGTGTGTGTGTGTATGTATGTATGTATGTATATATATATATATGTAAGTATCAGGGGTATATATTCGCGGGTGTACTAGG
Source organism: Octopus bimaculoides (assembly GCF_001194135.2). Taxonomy (NCBI): domain Eukaryota; kingdom Metazoa; phylum Mollusca; class Cephalopoda; order Octopoda; family Octopodidae; genus Octopus; species Octopus bimaculoides. The sequence goes on from NC_069009.1 coordinate 8,980,857, forward strand.
TGTGCACTGCATATCCATCAAAAGTGGCAAATTCATTACAAATATCAACCTTACTCATTAATTTAATCACAAATCTTAATTGAAAACTTTTGTTATATTCCTGCTTGAAATTTTGTGGCATTGGATGTGGCAACAAATCCAATGCAACAATTACCATATGCCACTGGCAAGAATATATATGTATGTGTGTGTGTGTGTGTGTGTGTGTGTGTGTGTGTGTGTATACAAAGCTGCTGCTGAATCCCTTTATCGTTACTCAGAGTTTCTTGTTGACTGCTGTCTTTTGGGTGGCAACAAAACTGAATGTAGCAGAAGTCACTAAAGCAATGGTCTTCAACACCAGGTCCCATGTTTGTTTATGCTAGCATGGTGCACTGGAACGCTTGCTTGAGAACAAAATAGTTGTAGTGACGGGGGAACTCATCACTCTCAGTTTTGAAACGGGGGTGGTTGGCAACTTTATGATCTTATCATCATCATCATCATCATCATCGTTTAACGTCCGCTTTCCATGCTAGCATGGGTTGGACGATTTGACTGAGGACTGGTGCAACCGGATGGCAGAGTTTCTACAGCTGGATGCCCTTCCTAACGCCAACCACTCAGAGAGTGTAGTGGGTGCTTTTACATGTCACCCGCACGAAAACGGCCACGCTCGAAATGGTGTCTTTTATGTGCCACCCGCAAAAGAGCCAGTCCAGGGGCACTGGCAACGATCTCACTTGGCTTGCAGGGTCTTCTCACGCACAGCACATTTCCAAAGGTCTCGGTCAGTAGTCATCGCCTCGTTGAGGCCCAATGTTCGAAGGTCTTGCCTCACCACCTCAGCCCAGGTCTTCCTGGGCCTACCTCTCAAACAACTAAATACATGCACACACACACACATACATATATAGTACATACCAAATAAATGATATTAAAGATATAATCTAAAGAGTGGTGCTAGGAAGGACATCTAGTCATAGAAACCATTGCCAAAGCAGACAGTTGAGCTTGGTGCAGTCTTCAGGCTCATCAGATTCTCTCAAACTATTCATCCCATACCAGCATGATGAATAGATATGAAATTTATAATAAATGTGTGTGTGTGTATAACACAGACACACAGACACACACATAGATGTGTCTGTTTTTATCCCCCCACTGCTTGACAACCAGTGCTGGTATGTTTATGTCTCTGTAACTTAGCAGTTTGGCCAAAAAGACTGATAGAATAAGTACCAGGCTTAGAAAATAAAGTATTGGGGTCGATTCAGTTGGCTAAAATCCCTCAGGGCAGTGTCCCAGCAGGGTTAGTCATTTACGGGTGAGTGAACTGAGCAACATGAAATGAAGTGCTTTGCATGTAAATCTTGCCCCAGTCCACTCTGCCTTCTGATCAAGTGGAACATTGTCCTGCTCCCCTAGCCAGCAGGGTGGCATCATTCAAAGGCTAAGACAATGCAAAACACATCGTGACCAGCAATGGGGAACAACATCCTAGAGTCTAATCAATACCATGATGTGTGTGTGTGTGTGTGTGTTTGCACATGCTCGCAATATGGGCTTCTTTTAGTTGTTGTCTACCAAATTCACTCACAAGGCTTTGATCACCTAGGTAGTCGCAGGTAACTGCTTAAGGTGTCTGGGATCGAACTTGAAACTAACAAATATATATATGGTAATTTAAATTTGACTAGAGGGAAATTTCTTTTCTCTAAAGGGATTTGGTGATAAGAAACGCTTTCAGTCAGACCGTCCAGAGTAACCTCCCTTTGAATCTATGAATCTCTAAAACGCGTGCACACACACACACACACACACAAATTGATAGAAACATAAACACATGTACATACATATGAGCACATATATTTTTAAGTGTATATATACTTGTGTGTGTGTGTATATTTATATATATATGTGTTTATACATACATTCATACACATATATATGTATGTATATGCACATATATATGAGTGTGGGTGTGTGTCTAGTTGCAGACGCACAGACAGACATGATATGTTTAGTAAAACAATGAAGAAACAATCTGGACTATATATTTTTTTTGTTTATAGAATGCATGACTATCACAACATCCTCTTCCTTTAATTTTAATTTATAAATCTCTAACTTCATTGTTATTATTATTATTAAGGCGGTGAGCTGGCAGAATCGTTAACATGCTGGGCGAAATTCTTAGTGGTATTTTGTCTGTCTTTATGTTCTGAGTTCAAATTCTGCCGAGGTCAACTTTGCCTTTCATCCTTTTGGGGTTGATAAATTAAGTACCAGTCGAACACTGGTGTTGATGTAATCCACTCATCTCCTCCCCTCCCCCCAAATTACTGCCCTTGTGGCAAAATTTAAAACCATTCTTTTCTACTCTAAGCACAAGGCCTGAAATTTTGGGGTAGGGGGCCAGTTGATTAAATCAACCCCAGTACGCAACTGGTACTTAATTTATCGACCCTGAAAGGATGAAAGGCATTATTATTATTATTATTATTATTATTATTATTATTATTATTACAGAGGCACTGACCCAGTTGAATTGTTACAATGCTGGGCAAAATGGTTAGTGGCATTTCATCCATTTTTACATTCTGAGTTCAAATTCTGCTGAGGTTGATTTTGCTTTTCACCCTTTCAGCAAAGATAAAATAAGTTCTAACTGAGTACTGGGACCGATGTCCCCTAACTTGCTGGACTTTTGCCATAATTTGAAACCATTATTATTATTATTATTATGGTTTGCCAGAATCATTAGGGCATCAGACAAAATGACCTGTGATATTTGGATGTTTGTATTCTGGGTTCAAACCAGGCTAAGATTGACTTTGCCTTTGATCCTTTCAAGGTCAATAAAATACAGTATCATTCATGTACTGGGGCCAATATAATCAACTGACCCCAACCTTTGTAGAATGCTAGCCTTGTGCCTCATTAGAAGTTTAACACTGCTATTGTAAACTACTACTACTGCTGCTGCTGCTGCTACTACTAAACAACAACAACAAACCAACTCAGGGACTCTCTTATATACTTGTTTGACATGTTAGAAACAGCCGCCAAATCTCTCTGAAATCATACACCCTCCATAATCTATCTATCTATCTAATATAATATTTGAAGAAAAGCAACAAAAATTCAATAGGTTATAGCAGTACGTACGTTTCGTACAAGCTCCATTTATTCATGTAGTGAGAACACTACATAAAATGTACAATGAAAATGTACTCCTCAGTTGCATAATGGAATTTCATTTTAGAAAGTCATTTTGAAGATGTGTGCAAACCTATTGAATTTTTGTTGCTTTTCTTCAAATTTTATTCACCAAATCTCTTGATTTTGTTTTTGGTTTTTACCCTACCAAATTCTGGTGCCTCAAACATTTTAAGTACCACATTTAATCTTTTGATTAAATCTATATTATTATATCTAATATAATATATATATTTAAACAGTTTGATTTAGTTTCCATGGTACTTCAAGTTTCAAGTGTAATTCCTGTGAGATGTGTTGAGTGCCCTTTTCTTTCGTTTGTCCACTCATATATATATATGTGTGTAAAATTTTCAGGATTACTAATCTCTACTATGGTATTGAGTACTCTTTCTCTCAACAGTCAAAACTAAATGGATAGGGACATATATGTATATACATACATACACACACACACAGACTTTTTATTTTATTTCATAACAATAATAAAATTACATAATACTGGTAATCCTTCCTACTATAAGACACAGGGCTTGAAATTTGTAGGGAGGGGATAAGTCGCTTACACTGACCCCGGTGTTCAACTTGTACTTATTTTATCAAGCTGAAAAGCAAAACTGATTGCATTGGAATTAGATCATAAAGACAAGTGAAATGCCTTTAAGTGATTTGTCTGGTGTGCTACTGGTTCAGCCAGCTTGACACCTTAATAATAATGATAAAAATAGTAATAATGATTTCTTTATCACTACAATAATAATAATAATAATAATAATAATAATAATAATAATAATAATAATAAAAAAAAACAGTATTAATAAAAATAAGGAGTATATTTGATATAGTAGTAGACAATAAAAATTTGATGGTGACGAAGATAATGATGAAAATAAAGTCACACCTATTCTTCCCCATCCCTCTCACCCTCATTACAAATATAACAGTCTTCCCCCACCCCGACTAAACAAAACCATTGCCCTTTCCCCGCCATTGTTCCTTCACACTTTTACTAAAAAAGCATTTTGGTGATATTTCTATTTTTATTTATTTTTTGCTTTTTTGTAAATTTTAATTTTTATTTTTATTTCCAAATAAATTTAATAAAAAAACTACTCTTAATGATG
>NC_069009.1:8985303-8986354 GCF_001194135.2 Octopus bimaculoides
TATATATATATAGATGCATGTATAAAATACAAAGAAAGAGAAGAGGTATAAGATGAATATACTTATTTGATATCCATATAATGACAATCATTTTGCTGGCTTTATCATAGAGAAATGATTTATTTTAGAGTATAATCTATTTATATATATAAAATACGTTGATTGTGTGTGTGTGTCCTCTATTCATGCCCAAACCTCTGGATCAATCTGTACCATACTTGGGGTACATGAATAATTTGACCTTGGAAAGAATAACATGGTCATGATTTATTTTTTTTATTTAAAATAAATAATATTGTTTTATAAAGATTCACTTCTTGAAATAGTTTTGTCCATGTTAACTTCCTGTGCTTGGCGTCCTGATGTAGTAACTAAGTTTCAACTTCCTGTATTTGACATCCTCACATAGTAACTAAGTAACCAGCTTTTTACACACACATGTATGTATACATCATTACAGTTGTAATGATTTCTGTATGGACATGTGGCAAGAATGGATGAGGATAGCTGTGTGAAAAAGTGCCACACCCTAGCAGTTGAGGGAACCCGTGGAAGATGTAGGCCCAGGAAGACCTGGGATGAGGGGGTGAGGCAAGACCTTCGAACATTGGGCCTCACCGAGGCAATGACTTCTGACCGAGACCTTTGGAAATATGCTGTGCATGAGAAGACCCGGCAAGCCATGTGAGACCTAAATCCAAGGCCTCCGCCAGGGGTGTAGCCAGCCCTCTTATGCGTACCTCCTTTCATTGGACACTAAACTCCGCTTGCGAAGACCTGTTGAGGCAAGTGAAATCGATCCAAATTCGATGACTGGCACCCATGCCAACCTCTCCTTCATTGGACACTAAACTTGGCTTGCGAAGAACTGTTGGGGCAAGTGAAAGCGAAATCGTGATTGAACCAAATTCGATGACTGGCACCTGTACCAGTGGAGTGCTAAGAGCACCATCTGAGTGTGATCATTGCCAGAGCAGCTTCCGTGCCAGTGGCACGTAAATAGCACCATTTGAGCGTGATCGCTACCAGTGTTGCCTTACTGGCACTTGTG
>NC_069009.1:8989877-8990824 GCF_001194135.2 Octopus bimaculoides
CTTACCAACCACATGGTCCCGGGTTCAGTCCCACTGCGTGGCATCTTGGGCAAGTGTCTTCTACTATAGCCTCGGGCCGACCAAAGCCTTGTGAGTGGATTTGGTAGATGGAAACTGAAAGAAGCCCGTCGTATATATGTATGTATATATATATATATGTATGTGTGTATGTGTTTGTGTGTCTGTGTTTGTCCCCCCAACATCGCTTGACAACTGCTGCTGGTGTGTTTATGTCCCCGTAACTTAGCGGTTCGGCAAAAGAGACCGATAGAATATGTACTAGGCTTCTAAAGAATAAGTCCTGGGGTCGATTTGCTCGACTAAAGGCGGTGCTCCAGCATGGCTACAGTCAAAAGACTGAAACAAGTAAAAGAGTAAAAGAGATATATATATATATATCTCTATTTCATCTATTAATTACTTCAGTCTACTGCAGTGATATAGGTAGAAAGAGGTATGTTACCTCTGGACTGAAACAGCTGTAAGATATTATCCCAATTTCTATTACTATATGTTATATTTTTATAATTACTAACATAAGACATAATATGTCATATGTGTTTGTATATTGTTATAATTGTCCTTTTAGTTAATAAACAAGTAAATTGACATAATATAATGTCTATAAGTGGATGAATACCACCTATTAATCCCCTCCATTTTCTTATTGCTATATATATATATATATACTGTATGACGCATGCGTACGAACAGCCATGCTACATGGCAGTGAAACATGGGCTGTAACTGCTGAGGACATACGTAAGCTCACAAGGAATGAAGCCAGTATGCTCCGTTGGATGTGTAATGTCAATGTGAATACCCGTCAGAGTGTAAGTATCTTGATAGAAAAGCTGAACATTAGAAGCATCAGTTGTGGTGTGCAAGAGAGACGATTGCGCTGGTATGGACATGTGGTGAGAATGGATGAGGATAGCTGCGTGAAA
>NC_069009.1:8991684-8992512 GCF_001194135.2 Octopus bimaculoides
TATATATATATATATATGGAATAATTACTATGAATATTTACATAGGTGCAGGTGTGGCCGTGTCGCATGAAGTTTGCTTTGCAACCACATGGTTCTGGGTCCAGTCCCATTGTGTGACAGTTGGTATAGTCTTGGGTTGACCAAAGCCTTGTGAGTGGATGTGGTAGACAAAAACTGAAAGAAGCCCAACGTGTATGTATATGTATCTGTGTATGTGAGTGTGTGCGTGTGTGTATATATAATATGTGTGTCTGTGTGTGCTTTTGTGTCTGTGTTTGTCACCTCACCACTACTTGACAACTGGTGTTGGTGTGTTTATGTCTGTATAACTTAGCGGTTTAGCAAAAGAGACTGATAGGATAAGTACCAGGCTTAAAAAATAAGTCCTGGGGTGGATTTGTTTGACGACAGACAGTGCTCTAGCATGGCCACAGTCAAATGACTGAAACAAGTAAAAGAATAAAAGAATATATATATACATACATGTATAAACACACACACACACACACAGAGGTGAGCATATAAGCACAAAGCAAAGTGGAAAAGATAGCACTTGAATACCAAAGGTAGAGTAATGTGCTTGAAAACCATCCATACAATCAAGTTTAAATGCTTATTCATGTATTTGAATTATATTACATCACACTATATCACAAGCACCATCACGATTTTAATTCAGTTTTCATCACAACCGTCCAACAAATGGGAACGTGAAACTCTCAGTAACAGTCTGGTGATAATTTTGCAGCTTTAATGAAAGCATACACACACACACACACACACACACACACACATATATATATATATATATATATATATATATATATA
>NC_069009.1:8993207-8994085 GCF_001194135.2 Octopus bimaculoides
ATATATATACATGTATATATCTATACATGTGTGTCTTTGTGTTTATGTTTGTCCCACCAACACTGCTTGACACCCAGTATTGGTATGTTTACATCCCTGTAACATAACAGTTCAGCAAAGGAGGGTGCGATAGAATCTCTTTAAGGTGGTGCCCCAGTATGGCCACAGTCTAATGGCCACAGTAAAATAATAAGTAAAAGACTGAAATAAGTAAAGGATAAAAGATAATGATTCTACAAACTCACCTTTATGCACACACACACACACAAATATATTCTTTTTTCTTTTGATCTTACCCTTTGACTGCAGCCATGCTGGAGCAATGTTTTAAAAGGATTTTAGTTGAAGAAATCAACCCCTACTTATTCTATCAGTATCTTTTGTCGAACCACTATGTTACAGGGACATAAGCACACCATCATCAGTTGTCAAGTGATGGTGGGGGGACAAACACAGGCACAAAGACACAAACACACATTTGGCTTCTTTCAGTTCCGTCTTCCAAATCCACTCAATGCTTTGGAGAGCCCAAGGCTATAGTAGAAGATACTTGCTTAAGATGGGACTGATCCGAGAGCCATGTCGTTCAGAAGTAAGCTCTTTACCACACAGCCATGCCTGTGCCTATATATCTCTTTACTCTTTTACTTGTTTCAGTCATTTGACTGCGGCCATGCTGGAGCACCGCCTTTATGATGGGCTTCTTCCAGTTTCCATCTACCAAATCCATTCACAAGGTTTTGGTCAGCCCGAGGCTATAGCAGAAGAAATTACCCAAGGTGCCATGCAGTGGGACTGAACCCAGGCCCATGTGGCTGGTAAGCAAGCTACTTACCACATATATATATACATATACACACACATATATATATATATAT
>NC_069009.1:8994185-8994736 GCF_001194135.2 Octopus bimaculoides
ATATATATATATATATATATATATATATACACACATGTGTATACACACATGTCTGAGGCAGTCATACACGTTCTGCACTATACATGATGAACAAGGTTTGAATACATATACATATATGCACACACAAACATGCACATACACACAACACACACACACACACACACACACACGCACAAATATACATATACACATACACACAAACATATACTCACATATCTGAGGCAGTTACGAAAATTCTACACTATACAAGATGATCAACGTTTGAGCACACATAACACACACACACATATATACATACATACATACAGACATACATACATACATACAGACATACATACATACATACACAAAAACACACACACACATACACACACTATACATACACGCACACATATCTGAGGCAGTCACACAGGTTCTGCACTAGACAATATGATTAAGGTTTGAACAAATTTGATCATGAGACGTTTTGATACAGGGAAAATCTGGGGTTGATGAACAACCTACAAGAAGAGCATCCCATTTAAACCAGACGCTAACACGTACCGGTACTC
>NC_069009.1:8997473-8998970 GCF_001194135.2 Octopus bimaculoides
CTCCAGCTGGCTTATCGACACACGACTGTGTCCTGTTTGCCAAGGGAGTTATCCCTCTCACCACGGCCAGCAGCACGAACGTATCCGGATTTCAGGGTTATTTCCCTTCGTCGGCGTTCGACAGCCGATGACCTTGGTGAGAGAGAAAAACCTGGCAAATCTTATATCTTCTTTTCCAGTGGCATTCTTCACTGATATTGAAAAGGTGAAAACAAGCAATGAGATGTCCTCCTGGGGCTAAAAGCAACAGTAACATCCACCCCTAGGGGTCAGCCACACTTAAGTGGCAATATACTACACTATATATATATAGTTGTAATTTTAAGAAAAGCAAAAGACAAAGACAGGTGTATGAACAACAAGAAGGTGTATTAGTTTGATGCTTGGGAAATTGAGAAAGTTTTTTGTGTTTCGAGTCTATGCTCTTCAACAGAAAGGAATAAGAGAAAAATCATAAATAATAAAGAATATGGAGACTTGTACATACACAAGATTTATTTTGTATTTATATACAGCATATTATAATAACCTACATGTTTTTCTGTTGCAGTGACAACTCCCGGTTGCAAATGCAATGTTGCATTATTGTAAGAGCAGCCTCTTCATCAAGTTAGCCATTGACTGGAACTTAACTGAGAGCTAATATGGTATCTGGCTGGATAACATATCCCTCCAAACTCATACACACAAACACACACACACACACACATATACACATATGTATATGATAGGCTTCTTTCAGTTTCTGCCTACCAAATCCACTTACAAGGATTTGGTCAGCCTGAGACTATAACAGAAGATACTTGTTCAAGCGGTCATGCAGTGGGACTCAGCCCAAATCCACATAGTTGGGAAGCAAGCTTCTTACCACACAGCCATGTCTGCACATTTCCTAATAATATTCTTTTACTCTTTTACTTGTTTCAGTCATTTGACTGTGGTCATGCTGGAGCCCTGCCTTAGAGGGTTTTGGTTGGAGAAAGTGACCCCAGGCCTTATTCGTTTTGAGCCTAGTACTTATTCTATTGGAACCTTTTGCCAAACTGCTAAGTTATGGAGATGTAAATGTACCAACATCAGTTGTCAAGTGATGGTGGGGGTACAAACGCAGACACAAAGACACACACACACACACATAAGGAAAAATAAGAAAATTGAGATAAAATTGATAATTGATAAATATCAATCATTATCTATTGATTACAAAAAAGACAATATCTCATCTAACAGCTGTTTCTGTTCGCACTATTTTGTGTATAATCAAGTTTAATTTCCATAATGCTGGATAGGGGCCCATACTGGGTACTGTCAGCTGGAGCCAGCAAAGCCCGGAACTCATGTCAGGAAGGGTCGTCACTCCCTGAAGTAGTGAAGAAAATCACAACCCACTACCTCACATATAGGTAATACACCAGTAGTTCATTGGATATAAATAGCCCTTAGATGGTTTTTATAACCATTAATTGAACTCATCTTTATATATATATATATATATAT
>NC_069009.1:8999940-9000981 GCF_001194135.2 Octopus bimaculoides
CTCTCTTTCCCCCTCTCGCTTTCCCCCTCTCTCTTTCCCCCTCTCTCTTTCCCCCTCTCTCTTCCCCCTCTTGGTCAGTCCTTTGTATCTAGATGTTAAGGCTATCCAATATCATCTCTCCCTCTTTCTCTCTCCTCTTCTCCTTTCTCTCTCCTCTTCTCCTTTCTCTCTCCTCTTCTCCTTTCTCTCTCCTCTTCTCCTTTCTCTCTCCTCTTCTCCTTTCTCTCTCCTCTTCTCCTTTCTCTCTCCTCTTCTCCTTTCTCTCTCCTCTTCTCCTTTCTCTCTCCTCTTCTCCTTTCTCTCTCCTCTTCTCCTTTCTCTCTCCTCTTCTCCTTTCTCTCTCCTCTTCTCCTTTCTCTCTCTCTCTTTCCCCCTCTCTCCCCTCTCTCTTTCTCTCCCTCCCTCTCTCCCTCCCTACTTTCTCTCCCTTTCTCCCCTTTCTCTCTTTCTACTCTCCCTCCCTGTCTCCTTCTCTCCCTCTCTCCTTCTCTCTCTTCTTCTCTCACTCCTTCTCTCCCTCTCTCTTGCCTCTCTCCTTCTTTCCCTCCCTTTCCTTCTTGCCCTCCCTCGCCCTTCCCTTCTCTCTTCCCTCTTACCCTACTCTCTCACCCTCCCCACTCCCTCTAGATGAGTTCTTTTGTACCCAGCTGATAAGGACAACCAGTAACTTCTCTGTAGATCAGCCATTCTTTGGGCTAAGACCATCATATACACCACTGGATAAATCATTAAGCAAAATAAGCTTAGAGCATTGAGAGAAAGGGAGGCACCACAGGAATAGTAAATGGCTTACAGCATAAAAGAAATCACTTTTAAAATTGCTAAAGTAAAATTCAAAGTGTTTTGTATAATTTCGAAGTGTTCATGGTGTGATAGTGAGGATCTGACCAAAAATTTTGCAATTATAAAAATTAGGAGAAAACTTTTCAAATATAAATAAAGTGGAAGTATACAAAAATAAACATTATTTTCCATTTTACTATTAGTTTAGTTTCATTTTGGAAAATAAAAATCTATTTTATTTATATTTAGAATTACATA
>NC_069009.1:9001204-9003252 GCF_001194135.2 Octopus bimaculoides
GGATGGTGGCAAACCCTGCTGTACTCTTTCACCACAACTTTCTCTCACTCTTACTTCCTGTTTCTGTTGTGCCTGTAATTCAAAGGGTCAGCCTTGTCACACTGTGTCACGCTGAATATCCCCGAGAACTACGTTAAGGGTACACGTATCTGTGGAGTGCTCAGCCACTTGCACGTTAATTTCACAAGCAGGCTGTTCCGTTGATCGGATCAACTGAAACCCTCGTCGTCGTAAGCGACGGAGTGCCTCTCTCTCTTAGTGCATGAACCCCCACCTGTTTATGTGTTGTATCTCATTCTTCAATGCCTTGGGCTAATAAAAGAAATTATTGTAAGTGCTTAGGGCTTTGATGGGTCTTAATCCAGCCCTGATCAAGGATCTTCTTCCTCTAAGTCAGTCCTTCTGTAACCAGCTTATGAAACAATATTTCCCTAATCATCTTTTAAGATCATCCGGTATCTTATTTCTATGTCTTTCCTAGATTTCTTTTTCTTTTTTAGTTTTCCAGCTGTCATTATTCATCTAAAGCATTGTCTTCTCATATAATGCCCAAGAAACTTAGCCTGAAACTCAATTATGTTAACAAGTTCTCTGAAGCTCTCTATTCTTGCTAAGGCTTCAATACATTATTTACGCTATTTACATTTAATGGATATTTGTCCTCATCTAGTTTGTTGTTAACACAACATTTCGGCTGATATACCCTCCAGCCTTCATCAGGTGTCTTGAGGAAATTTTGAACCTGGGTTCTCATTCCTAAGGTATTTTCCGATGTTGTTGTTATTATTATTATTATTATTATTATTATTATTATTATTATTATTTAGGTCACTGCTTGGAATTGAACTGGGAATTGTGGGGTTAGTAGCCTGTGCTCTTAACCACTATGCCATATGCCCACTGGAAGGTGTATCAGCTGAAATGTGTTAACAACAAACAAGATGAGGACAAATATCCATCAAATGTAAATAATGTACATAATTCCTCATCTCTTAAATATAGAACTGTAAGGTTTCGATGTTTGTCACTTTATTTGTAGAGGATATTTTTAGCATGTAAAAAGCCCTGGTGCTGGTGTCACATAAAAAGCACAAGTAATGGTGCTACATAAGAAATACTGATGATGGTTCCACATAAAAGTACTGGTACTAGTGCCATGTAAAAAGCATTGGGGACAGTGTCACATTAAAAACACTGGTGCTAGTACTATATATATATAAAAAGCACTGGTAATGATGCTACATAAAAAACACTAATGATGGTGTCACATAAAAAGCAGTGGTAACGGTGTCATGTAAAATTTCTCGTGATGGTACCATGTAAAAAGCATTGGTGAGAGTCAGTCTGTGTGTCTTTGGGTATCCTCCTTTTGACACTATGCGATAGTTCTGAGTATTGCTGTCATACAGGCTGTATCATTCATTTACAATTTTCTATGTCTGATCATGGGGAAACATTACCTTGCTAGGAAACAGGTGAGGGTTGGTGACTAGAAGGGCATCTAGCCATAGAAAGTTGGTTGTGTGAGCAGTGAGAGCTAGCAGTGACCTTCATGAGTCAGTGTGCCAAGTAAAATCACAGTGTTGACTTCACAAATTGTGAAATTCATGCTCTTGTGATCATGTGTATGCTGTAGTCTGCAATTTTGTCATGGACAGGAACAAAAGCCAACGTGAAATTTTGCATACAACTCAGGAAATCTGCTACAGAGACATTGAACATGCTTCAGTAAACTTACAGTGATGAGTCAGTGGGTCATACACAATGTTTTGAGTGGCACAAGTGCTTCAAAAGTGGACCGCTTCCTGTCGGCCTTGACACAATTACTGTGTCCTTAAGTTTGCGAAGGGGAGACAAGCTCCCCCACCCAGCCTAGCCAGCATTCAGGGACATGTTTCTGAGTCTTTGCTCGTCATCAGCCTGAAGTAGCTTGCCAGCTGGATAAAGAGGCCTGTCTCTCCTTCGCAAACTTATGTAAATCATAGTGAAGTTCATTCACTGATCAGCAAAATTAGAAATATAATATTTCTAAATCTCTCAGATATATA
>NC_069009.1:9003391-9004572 GCF_001194135.2 Octopus bimaculoides
TGTATGTATGTATGTACTCTTACTCTTTTATGCTTTTACTTGTTTCAGTCATTTGACTGCGGCCATGCTGGGGCACCACCTTTAGTCGAGCAAATTGACTCCAGGACTTATTCTTTGTAAGCCTAGTAGTTATTCTATCAGTCTCTTTTGCAGTCTCTTTTGCTGAACTGCTAAGTTACAGGGATGTAAATACACCAGCATCAGTTGTCAAGCAATGTTGGGGGGACAAACACAGACACACAAACATACACACACACACATATATATATATACATATATACGACAGGCTTCTTTCAGTTTCCGTCTATCAAATCCACTCACAAGGCTTTGGTCAGTCCGAGGGCTATAGTAGAAGACACTTGCCCAAGGTGCCACGCAGTGGGACTGAACCCAGAACCATGTGGTTGGTAAGCAAGCTACTTACCACACAGCTACTTCTATATACATACAGAGAGAGAGGGAGAGAAAGAAGGAGAAAGAAAAAGAAGTGATAGTATATAGGTACCAGGAAGAAGGTTGAAAAAGGACATAATACCAATGGGGGAGTGTTACTTATGATTACAGCAGTTGGCACCTCATATCTAATTATTTGAATTTCACATTCTTAATTATCAGACAGGATACAAGATTAACTTTGTTGATCTATCTCTCCATCTCTCTCTCTCTCTCTCTCTCTCTCTCTCTCTCTATCTATCTATCTATCTATCTATCTAGCTAGCTAGCTATCCACCTATTTATCTCACATGTCTCTCTATTTCAGACAGATACATAAATTGATAAACAGATATACAGAGGGAGGAAGAGTGAGAGGGGGTGAGAGAGAGAGAGCTGTTTGAGATGAATTTCAAGCCAGATTTTGTAGACTATAACACAAGGAAGTACAAGGATATTTTGAAACAAATGTACTCTTGTCAGGGACTACGTAGTTGATAAGAGTTGTATACAAGTGCATATACACACATGCGTACAGACATATATGCATACACACACACATGCACACATGCACATACATGCACACACACACATACATATATGCATTCCAAAGAATGTTTTTTACACACAGACACACACATATATATATACATATATACACTCACACTCACACACACACACACATATATATATATACATATTATACATACATACGTGTATATATATATATATATATATATATATATATA
>NC_069009.1:9004794-9008496 GCF_001194135.2 Octopus bimaculoides
TTTTTGTATGATTGTGTATAGAGGAATATATTATTTTGCTTAAAAGAGTTCCAACACTGTCTGTTTTTTATGTTTTATTTATATTCCTGCAGAACTAATGTGGGGTATAGAATATGGAATATACAATATATAATATAATATACAATAAAATAAAATAAAAATGGATGGCACCATGAAAGAAAGTATTGAATGTAGATGAAATATTGAGTGTTCAATATAAAGGATCAAATATATAAATATATAAATATAAATATATAAAGGCGACTCAAGTTTCAGGGCTATTTCCCTTCGTCATGGCCGGTATGACAGACTTTAGATATATATGTATACACACACACACATATTTATATTTGTATTTACACAAATAGAACACTACAATAGTAAAAAATGTTTGCATCAAATAGAGAATTTCCTCTCGAACTAGACAGAAAGTGATAGAAATGATACTAAAACAACTGCAAAGATAACAACAAACACAAGTCACAAACATTCTCTGAATTCTGAAAGAAAATGGCCAGCAGTAAAAACATCATGACCACAACTACTACTATTAGTACTATAGTAGTAGCAGCAGAAGCAGCAGAAGCAGCAGTAGTTGTAGTAGTAGTAGTAGCAGTAGTAGTAGTAGTAGTAGTAGTAGTAACAAGTTTTCATAGTTTTCCCCATCCTCACCTTGCCTACTGTAAAGTGTCAAGAAATGACATGCTTGCATCAACCATTTCATTCAGATAATGAGACCATCACAGTTTAGAGAAGTTGACAGTCCTGGGAACTTTTATTGTTCCAAGGAAGTTGTAAAGGTTTCGTGAGAAAGTTTAATTTAAAAAAATTAATAACAGAGTGAAATTTAAAGACAGTCATGTTTTCAATATGTTCTCCAGGAAAATGATCGCTAAAACGGTCCAACATTGCTCATGGAGCACCTCAGGGACATCTGACTCAGCAACAGGTTGCCTCACTTTTGACATTTTCACTCCTTTCACCTCTCCATCCATCATCTCTCAGTCTTTGGCTTGACCTGCAACAGGAGATCATCCATCATTCACTATTCACTTTTAGAGGGAACAGAAGCTTATTTTCTTACTTAAAACGTACACACTCCTTGGTCTAAATTTGCCACCACACTTTATCTTGCACTTGTCATCAGCTGCTCCAGAATTGCTTATTGCCCTTTCTCTAAATCTCCCCACCTTTAACAACTCCCTCATGTCTTCCCCACCCTTTTATCTCTATCACCCTTCACTTATACACACATAGAGTCTCAACATACTAATACAGTTCCAATATACTCATAGACCTCACTTTGGACACCCTTTACCCAGACATTTACATCTTTCATTTACACATATACACAAACATGAAAACCTCTATTCACCTACCATCTTAACTCATTCACAAACATGCACCAATTTTCAGGTATACATATCCATATACACTTACCCACACACAAATGAAACACAAGCACCTATTCATCTCATACATACCCACAAACATCTATTCATCTCATACATGCATACACATAAATATGCACACACAATGTAGCTGATGAACTATAACAACATAGAAACACATGCATCCTAGTATCCAGTAATATCTTTCATGGCCTAGGGTAGTGGTGGATTTACAATATAGGGGCCCTGAAGCTTAAAATATTATGGGGGCCCCCTATACAACCAGCAACAGTAGGATAACATCCAACAAGGGTGAAAGAATTTTCCTGCCCTTTCAAGGAACTCCAGCCTTGAGGCCCTGGTAACCCAAATGGTGGAGTGGTGACATGGAGTCCTTAAAAATGTGCCTGACAGTGAGCCCGCTTTCCACCAGAAACAAGGTGTGAGTAATCACTGATATCTTTGTTGATGTGGTTGCTCCATGGCAGATCGCCACACTTTTCTTTACAAATTTAAGCACTACATTTCAGATTGTGATTCTCAAAGTCACTGGTTTGAACAAATATTTTCCAGACTATGCCTTATACTTTTAGAGTTATGAGGGCTGAAAATACATGCATGATGCATCATAGAATAAAGACATAAAACAACAAATACCACAGTTGATATAATCTACTTTTAATTTTATGTTTAAGATACATATGAAAATTACAAAATACTCTTTTTTCTGTTTTTTTTTTTTAGAGCAACATATTCCCTTACAGTTTTGTCAAATGAAAGCTTCCTTGCAATATCATTTTCTAGAGACAATATGCATAAGGAATTTAAGTGCTCTTCAGTCATGGTAGACTGATATTTATTGTTTATAAAGGAAAGCTTTGAGAAATTCCTTTCTGCTTCACAGCTTGTGATAGGCATTGTCAAGTACAGCTTAAGTGCAGTGGTAATATTAGGGGACACTTAAATTCTGCCAAGGTTGACTTTGCCTTTCATCCTTTCGGGGTTGATAAATTAAGTACCAGTTACATACTGGGGTCAATCTAATTGACTGGCCCCCTCCCCCAAAATTTTGGACCTTGTGCCTAGAGTAGAAAAGAATATTAGGAAACACTTCAATTAACTGTTGCTCATAACTAAGCTGAAGAACCTCTGTGCATTGCATTTTTGATGGGGGGTTTTCTTCTGTGTTTGAACTGATAACACTCATTTATTAATTTGTGGTCAATATCATCTTTTTAATGTGATATTATAAGATTGATACTGTTCTCATTAGATTCTGAATTATTCCTCAATTCTGAGAGGAACTTGAACCTTTTCGCAATCTGCTCATATGGGTCCATCCTGTTGCTTAACTGAATTATCAAGCAGTCATAGACTTGATTTAGAACTTCTATTCTAAATTTTTCAGCCCCTTTCAAAGAAGCCCTATCTCTTGTTCCATCTGCAAATTTCTTTGTAACTACATGTTTGGAAACCTCAGAATAATTGGAGGTGATATATTCACAGAAACCTTTTGCTACTGATTCATAGGGTGTAATCCTGTCGGCTGAATATTGTTGTAGTTCTTTAACAAATGAAAGCAAAGATGCTAGCAGAAGGTAACCTTCAAATACATCAGAACCAGCGGTTTTGGTGTTTCATACTTGTTTTGTTATTTCTAGCATTTGAAGAGACCTTCTAGGCTTAACTTCATGCACTGGTTGAAAATCACCTAATAAAAATTCTGGGGCCGATACATTCAACTAAAAATTCTTCTAAGCAGTGCCCCAGCATTACCACAGTCTAATGATTTAACAAGTATAAAGGAAAAAAAAAACACACAAAAAAAAAAAACCAAGTACATCACTCAGATGGTTGTGACTTGACTTTTAAAAAAATTCTGGGTTCCATATGGTTGTCTAAAATGACCACAAGGTGGTGCTCCAGGATGGTCGCAGTCTAATAATTGCAGCGAGTAAAAAGGAAAAAAAATTTTCTGGGGTTGATACGTTCAACTAAAAATCTTCAAGGCAGTACCCCAGTATGGCCACCAACAAATAACTGAAACAAGTAAAAGGGGAAAAAAATGAAAAATAACCGAAAAATATAACCGAGGGGGGTTTGTCCACTTTCACACTTTAACTATGGGGAGTTTTGTCCAAGGAGGTTTTGTCCAAGGAGGTTTTGTCCAAGGAGGTTTTGTCCAAGGAGCTTTTGTCCTAGGTGGGGTTTGTCCTACACTTGTGTGGAGGACTTGCTCCATTATCCAGTTAAGATTGGAGATGTTTGCTTTTCAGAAATATTCAATTTGTAATGTGCTATTTTGTTTTTG
>NC_069009.1:9009090-9011203 GCF_001194135.2 Octopus bimaculoides
ATAAAGGAGAGAAAAGAGATTTTTTTCAAAAATAAGAGTTGGGAATGTTTCAGAATGTAAAATACAATAAAATGTTTCCAAACTAGTAAGGAAAAAAATAACGAGAAATCAGAAATTACTCATTCTGCCCCATTTTGCTATTTTGTCTGAAGAAAATGGTTAGATCTAAAAAGATAACATTTGAGCATATATGCAATAATTTTAAAGCCATATATATATATATATATATATATATATATATATATATATGGTAAATGAAAGACGGAAGATGGAAGAATTTCTATTAATTATGACAATTGTTTCAACACATTTAGCATCAATCCCTGGAGCATCCGGCAGTGCAGATGTGTTTCTTCAGGTGATAAATTGATATAACTCATTAAAATAGCAGTTCTGCAATGTATCTTCTCATTTCATGTAAAGAAAAGCAGCAAAACAAAGGATATATCTTCATTTATATAAAAGATCAAAAATAAAATAGCAGATGCAAAAAAGAAACAAACACACAATACAGTGAACAAAGTATATAATGTAGAAGGACCAACCAATTGTGGTTAAAAACAATTGGTTATCTTCTCACATAAACAAGGCTTGAATAAAAAACACAAATGAAATGATAACTGAGGAATAAACTTTGTCAATTAATGCATCAATTACACTTTGTTCTATAACCAAGTTAGAGAATTCGAACATGATGGCAGATGCTATACAATTCCATTTCAAATGCAAGTGTTGCTTATTTTGCAATTATAAAGTTTGTGAATGAAAAGAATGGAAGAAGTAATCAAGCACTACAGCTGTTTCAAAGAAACACTGAATACACATTATGTAACGTTAAAAATGGTTCATAGCTATCTGGTGTCATTTCTTTGCAGATGCATTCAGCTCTTCTGTTGAAAATTGCTTGCCATAATCATCATTTTTAATGTTAGATTATATTACTTCAGTGCCCATTTGATATAGTGATATAGCTGTAGTACTATATCACTTCATTCATTTATTTCATTCAAAAACTTGATTACTGTGTGGCTGTGTGGTAAGAAGCTTGCTTCCCAACCACATGGTTCCAGATTCAGTTTTATTGCATGACATCTTGTGCAAGCATCTTCTACTATAGCTTAGGGGTGACCAAAACCTTGTGAGTGGATTTGATAGACAGAAACTGAAAGAAGCCCATCATGTACATATGAAGAATTATTATATTCAACAACATATACAACCACCGAGGATCTCACTGGATAGTTAAAAATAAAAGTTTCTTCAATTATTATGAAGTAAGGTTAATTCCTATAGAAGGGTTTATTATATTAAATAAATAAATAGGTAATTAATTATTGCAACATAAAGCATACAAGTTTCTATCAAGCATTACGCAGAATTATTATCTTTAGTTATCTATTAAGCTTAACGTAGAATTCTTGTCTGCAAATTTTGTTCTTTAACATCATCTGTTTCAGTGAATAAATATACTCACTTTCTATGTTTTTAAAATTTTTTAATTTTTATTTTTATGTAGATTTCAAATTGTCAAAAAATATGGAATTAATACGGCATTTTTTAGGTTTTATTTATATAAACTAAATTAGTTATTCAATGACATCATTCTTGGTTGAATGAATGAATGTCTAAAGTTAAATTTGGGTTAGCATTTCTTTTTGTTAGTGTTTTTAATAGCTAAAATTTTTTCAGATGTTCAGTTAAAATTTCACCAAAATGGGTTACCTTGATAATGTTGTGTTGACATAAATTTTCATACATACGTATATGTGTGTGTGTGTGTGTGTGTGTGTTTGTGTATGAGATATATACCAATATACATGCTTACATACAAGTATACACTCAAATATATATATATATATATATATATATGGGAGAATATACAAATAATAACAACAGACGAGGACAGGTGGTGTAAATAACAAAAGTATATATTAGTATGACGCTCGGGAATACGGAAAGTCTTTGACGTTTCGAGCTACGCTCTTCAACAGAAAGAATACGGAGACAAGGAGAAAAACACGGAGAAAAAAAATTGAATAGTGTTCAGTCAACGGTCAATCATAATAATGGCCGATCATAACAATGGCTGACCGGAAGTTAGAAATTCTTATTT
>NC_069009.1:9014345-9019430 GCF_001194135.2 Octopus bimaculoides
GCAATGCCCAGACACTGAACAAGGGCATGCAGAATGGTTTCATTACTCTGTTTGCACCTCGGACAAGTCCAGACTAGCCAGTTCATTCTTGTTGGTGCCCAGAGTCTCACCAAGAATGTTATAGAGGATTAATGGCAGGGAACTGCCATTAATCCTCTATAAATTTCTAAAGCAGAACATCCACCAATTGCACTGCCCAACTGGTAGAGGATTGTGAGTGCCTGATGACATTCTAGGTGCCAGTTTCCCTGTCTTGGTCTTTTCTTCACATAGGACTGCAGCTCCATCAAGGAGACAAGCTGTGGAATGACGAACCCCACAAATGGAGCCCACACACACTCATCATCCAGAAATCGTTGCAGGTGGCATAGCCTAAGAGCGTGTCTGCGCATTAGGGGCCACGGCATACCTAATCCACCACTCAGAGGATGCTGGTAACAGACTGACCACCTGACCGTTGGAATGAGTCCCTTCCACAAGAATTTAAATAAGAGATGCTCCAGCCTGGTCAAGCAGTAACTGGGACAAGGCACGATGGGCAG
This sequence comes from Octopus bimaculoides, assembly GCF_001194135.2. Lineage (NCBI taxonomy): Eukaryota > Metazoa > Mollusca > Cephalopoda > Octopoda > Octopodidae > Octopus > Octopus bimaculoides. Next base: position 9,014,888 of record NC_069009.1, read on the forward strand.
GTGATAAATAATAACAGAAGCAATGTAAGCATTTGCCATCTCTGCCTGACTTTTCAGGGACAGCTTTTTTTTCAACCCATTTCTAGCCACCCTATTCGCCACCTCATCCCAGTTCTTATCAACCTGGAGGTTGGGACCAAACCAAACCCTGGGCACTTGAGTACTTTAACTGGTTTGTCATTCCAGTATCCGACGCCACCATCCAATGGCATTGTCCTGCATCTCCAGGAGCCTAACTGCAAATCCACTGATTTGTTACCGTTGATTTTAGCCCCTGCAACCGGCTCATATTCCTTTAAGATGGTGCTGACTGTCTCTACTTTGGAGGCGTCCAACACCATGACAGTGATGTCATCTGTGTATGCTGACACTGCCCTTCCTTGTCCAAGTTCGAAAGGGATGCTCCTTAGCTGTTCCAGCTTCCACAACAGTGACTCGAGTGCCAATACCTATAAAAGAGGTGACAGTGGGCAGCCTTGATGGACCGAGCATGCAATGCAAAACAGCTCCAGTAGGTGGCTGTTTACTTTGACCACTGAACAGGTACTGCTGTGCATTGCAGCGATCCAGCCTCTGAAAACGGGTCCAAAACGGCCTGCTTTCAGCATGGCTTCTAAGTAACAATGGTTGACCCTATCGAATGCTTTTGATTAATCCAAATTGATCAGAGCATCCCTCTGTGGTCCCAGCCCTCTCTATGACATATTGCATAAGGTGGAGGTTGTTGTGGATAGACATGCTCAGGATTGCACATGTCTACACTTCTCCAGCCAGGCTACTGACAAGCACCAGCCTTTTCACTAACACCTTGGCAAAAATCTTAAACTCTATATCTAGCAGAGTTATGGGCTGAAAATTCCCTTGTGCATCTCCATTATCGGCGTCCTTTCTCAGCAGCATCACCACACCTCTGCTAACAGCACTAGGAATTCTCCCGTTCTGTTGCCAGTTGAAGTAGATATCTGCCAAGAGGTCTCCAAACAAATCTGGCATGAATGCATAGAATTCATAGGGCAGACCATCCAAACTGGGTGCTCGGTGACTTGTGCAGTTGCTTATTACCTCTCAAATTTCAGCAACTATTATCGGCCTTTCACATAATCTTGTGTCAGCTGCCGAGATGATGATGATAAAAATAATAATAATGATAATAATAATAATGATGATGATAATAATTTCTTAAGTAACAAGAAGATGGATTTGGTATTAATCTTTGTTTTGTACAACGGTCATTACGACCCATCCTTTAAGGGTGGCTGTTGGAAGACCTTATATCTGGCAACAGGACTCTGCACCATGTCACACCAGCAGCAGAACCCAGTCATAATTGTCAGTCAATTTCTGCAACTACATCACCCCAAACATCTGACCATCTCACTCCCCAGACTGCAACCCCCTTGATTATTATGTGTGTGGTACAGTTGAGTGAGAGACCAACAAAAGTCCTTGTAATACCAAAGATCAACTGAAGGCAAGGATTATGGCAGTATTTACCAACTTAAACAAAGAGACCATCCAGAAGAGTTGCAGGAGATTCTGAAGTCATTTGGAGACCGTGGTTGAAGCCAATGGTGATTTTATTGAATAAATTTACACTTTAGTATTTCAAGATATTTTTATATAATTTTCGTAAATATATCTGTTTAAACGAGATGTCTGTGTTATTTCCATTTCTGCGTAATTTAGACAGCATTTTATTATTATATACACACACACACACACATGCAATATGCATCTCTCACCTTCTCTCTCTCTATCTCTCTTCATATCATCATCATTTAACGTCTGTTTTCCTTGCTGGCATGGGTTGGACAGTTTGACAAGAGCTGGCCAGGCAGAAGCCTACACCATACTTCTGTGTATGTTTTGGTATGGTTTTTGTTGTTGGATGCCCTTCCTAACACCAACTACACCGCAAAGTCGACTGAGTGCTTTTTATGTGGCAACAGCACCAGAGAGTGTTTTGGCATGAGTTTTACTGCTGGATGCTCTTTCAAATACCAACCACTTTACAATGTGGACTGGATGCATTTTATGTGGCTCCAGCACTGGTGCAATCACCAAGAAATGCTGAATCTCCCTGTGGAATACATTAAGGGCAGGCATGTCTGTGGAGTACTCAGCCACTTGCATGTTAATTTCACAAGCAGGCTGTTTCATTAGTCAGATCAAGTGGAACCTTCATTGTCATAACCAACAGAGTGTCAGTTCATATATACACATGCATACATACATACCTTGGGAAAGTGCAAGCTCATTGTGTATGTATAGGTATGTGTGTCTTTGTGTTTGTGAATGCCCAGTCCCCATTGCTTCACAAGAGGTGTTGGTTTGTTTATATTCCTGTAACAGTGATTTGGCAAAAGAGACTGACAGAATAAATACCAGACTTAAATAAAAAGTACTGGATTTGGTAGGCAGAAACTGAAAGAAGTCCAATGTGTGTGCGTGTGTGTGTGCACATGTGCATCTTTGTGTTTGTCTCCCCCCACCATTTGATAACCAGTGTTGGTTTGTTTATGTCCCTATAACTTAGTGATTTGGCAAAAGAGACCAATAGAATGAGTATCAGGCTTAGATTAAAAACAATAAGTACTAGGGTCAGTTCGTTCGACTAAGAAGTCTTCAAAGTGGTACCCCTCCATGGCCATAATCTAATAAGTAAAACAAGCAAAAGATAAAAGTTGAAAAATAGTAACTGGCAGAAAACCACCCAGAGGGCTGTGTCTATAACTATAGCTAGTGTCTATAACGTCTGTATTATCTCTGTCTCCATTGTATCTCTTGCTCTGTGTCTGAGTCTGAATATCTGGAGGAATACTTCAAGCCTATTTTCTATTTTCAGCTTTTTGCCATCTTAACCCACTGAAAATAGTTCGTGATAAGGTAAAGAAAAGTCCTACAACCAGCTAAGCTACTGCACATCACAGTATCACCAAAGTAGCTCACAAAAAGTAGTCCATGATAAGGAAACTTCTGCTACCGACTACTAACTACTACACAACCGCTGTATGAACATATCAAATGATAGATCAGGTTTCCAAGAAATATTTCTGCTGCTTTCACTTCTTAGAAACTGAAAGATGTTTTAACTGGTTCTTGCAATAATATTACCTGTAAAGTTTTTTCTTACTTTTTTTCTTCATGGTGATGTTGGTGGAGTAGTCTACATTCTAGCACACCTCATTTCAAAAGATGTATGTATGCATGCATGTATGTATGTATGTTTAGGATGTGCTTGTTCATAGGAACAAGGGTATTCACAAACTAAATAAAGTACTTGATACTTCAAGAAATATAATTAACTAAGTATGTGAGTGAATCTATGTGTATAAATACACGCACACACAAGCAAACACACACACACGCACACACACACACACACACACACACACACACACACACACACACACACACACACACACACACACACACACACACACACACACACACACACACACACACACACAAACACACACATGTAGTATTTGCAACATATATTTAGAAGTGCTGTTTATACAAATTGAAGAATTTAAAAGCTATACAGTACGGATTTGTTACAATTTATATCTCTCTTTCGATAATGAAGTGATTATATAGATAATATTTTGACAAAATATTTCTCATTCTTAGCTTTAAAAATTGTTACAGTACTTTAAATAAGTTTAGATTCCATTGTCTTTAATTTCAAAGTGTAGCAATTGTACCTTCTCCGTTTGGCAAATTTTCAAGGGAATAAAGTTCTCCTAAAAGGCTTTCATTCAAATTCTCCTGAATGCAATAATGAAGATCACTTTATCATATGATAATGTATTTAACTTCTGGTCAGTGCTTCCAAGAACATGTTTGATGATATTTGGGGGCTGTCTGTATTGTTTGTCGGTGGCATATTGAGGGACCTATATGATATCTGATACTTAAATGTGACATCTAAGAAGATTGTAAGATTTGCTTGGACAAGTTACTGGTGACAAACTGAATATTTATTGTTATATGTGCTGCTTTGCAGACTGTTAGAAATAGTGAGCCCATCATCTCTGTATTAACCCATTCTAAAGCCAATGAAAAATGTTTCCATTTCATGGAATCTGAACAAACCCAACTAACTCATGAAATTGTACATCATCAGAGCTCACTATAGTGACACCCCACATTGATGTATGAAAGACAACTGATGATCTAGACCACTTACACAGTTTAGAAACATTTTATTACACACAAACCTGTTAACATTCATAGTCAACTGAAAGAAACCAAGGTTTGTGTGTAATCTTTCTGTGTCTCACATAGATATATGCACAGACAAAGAGACACATACATCACACATGCACACACACACTCATGCAGATATATATGTATATGTATATGTGTGTGTATATATATGTATATATATATATATATATATATATGCATATATATATATGCATATATATATATATATATGTATATATATATATGCATATATATATATATATATATATGGGAGAGAATACACAAAAAATAACAACAGACGAGGACAGGTGGTGTAAATAACAAAAGTATA
>NC_069009.1:9020067-9021122 GCF_001194135.2 Octopus bimaculoides
CAAATTAGGAAACGGGGAGATCCAGTTTTCCAGTAAGTAACTCTTGAAGTGGATACATTTAGAAAACACTTTTTTATGGCTGTTTAATGTGCCATGTTTCTTATAGTCCTTAAGAATATTGGCTCTCTCGATCTTGCAACAGCCATTTCCATTAACATATGGGCCGAGATGATCAATTAATTTCCACCTGATATCACATTGAGTCTCTTGATCTTTGAGGTTCCATACATGGTGGGCCAGGGACACAACAAACCATCTTTCTGGGACTCTGAAGGATGATTGGTGGTTAAGAAAATGTCGCTTGAATGAAGTAGTCACAGGACCAATATATTTACACACATGGGATGTGGCCCTATTTGCACAAATGCCACACTTGGAAATAATGACCAATCCAGGACCAGTGACTTGGAGGAGATATCTGCTGTTTCCAGTTCCACCACCTCAGAAGATGACCAAATATTTATCTTCAACACTGATGGAATGACCAGCCCTGTGCCATATGTTATCAGAGGTGTGAATAGGACCACATCCCATGTGTGTAAATGTATTGGTTCTGTTTTCTTAACCACCAGTCATCCTTCAGAGTCACAGAAAGATGGGTTGTCACATCCCTGGCCTGCCATGTGATATCAGGTGGAAATTAATTGATCATCTGGGCCCAAATATTAATGGAAGTGGATGTTGCAAGATCTGCATCGTGGACGGAGCCAAATTTCTTAAGGACTATAAGAAACCTGATGCATTAAACAGCCGTAAAGAAGTGTTTTCCCTTCAAACACTACTTACTGGAAACTTGGATCTCGCCGTTTGTTAGTTAGGCCTCTTCAGGTCTAAAAGGACTTTTTTACCCCTCTGATTCAGGGGTACCCATCCTCATTAATGTTATTTTTTTTAAGACATATTCCTCAAGTTCTGAGCGTTTCTTCATGTCTGCAACATAGATAATTTAAATTTTGTATTTATATAAAGTCTGATGAGCTGTCCACAAGGCCTTGCTTTCTGGATGCAAAACCTTAGGTAACTCTATGTCCAAGATATAAAATTTTTCTGTAATA
>NC_069009.1:9022304-9025478 GCF_001194135.2 Octopus bimaculoides
ATATATATATGATAATAATATTAGGGATAAAATCCAAACTTACAGGTAAAAACTCAATTAAAATCAATTTATTAAAAATTAAAATTAGATTAAGTTTCACAGCATAAAATATATATAAATATATAGTTTTAGGGAAAAGAACCAAGGTTCATGAACTCATCGATGAAAATCCACTGTCACATATACTCTTTACTCTTTACTCTTTTACTTGTTTCAGTCATTTGACTGCGGCCATGCTGGAGCACTGCCTTTAGTCGAGCAAATCGACCCCCAGAACTTATTCTTTGTAAGCCTAGTACTTATTCTATCAGTCTCTTTTTGCCAAACCGTTAAGTTACAGGGACGTGAACGCACAAGCATCGGTTGTCAAGCGATGGTGAGGGGACAAACACAGACACGCAAACACACATGCATATATATACATATACATATATACGACGGGCTTCTTTCAGTTTCCGTCTACCAAATCCACTCACAAGGCTTTGGTCGGCCTGAGGTTGGTAAGCAAGCTACTTACCACACAATAAATAAGTATAATATAATACAAAGTATATATGATAAGATAAAGATAATAAAACATTATTAATTTTTCTATATGTGACAGTAGATTTTCATCGATGAGTTCATGAACCTTGGTTCTTTTCCCTAAAACTATATATATATATATATATATACACATATGTATGTATATATTAATGTGTGTGTGTATTTGTGTCTGTGTTTGTCCTCTCACTGTCACTAGACAACCGATGTTGGTGTGTTTATGTCCCTGTAACTTAGTGGTTTGGGGAAAAGAGACTGATAGGAATAAGTACCAGGCTTACAAAGAATAAGTCCTGGGGTCAATTTGTTTGACTAAAAGGTAGTGCTCCAGCATGGCCACAATCAAATGACTGAAACAAGTAAAATAATAAAAGAATAAAGGAATATACATGAGGGGAGTGCTGAAAAGTTGCTGGCTTTGGGTAAAAGAAAATACAGGAGGATCAGTTAATTATGATTTTATTCAACATATTCCCCTCTCAGATTCACACACTTATTGCAGCAGTCCTTCCTCATCATCATCTTCGTCGTCGTCGTCATCGTTGTCGTTTAACGTCTGCTTTCCATGCTGGCATGGGTTGGATGGTTTGACTCAGAGCTGGCAAGCCAGAAGGCTGCACCAGGCTCCAATCTGATCTGGCAAAGTTTCTACAGCTGGATGCCCTTCCTAACACTTACTACTCCAAGAGTGTAGTGGGTGCTTTTTACGTGCCACCTTCAGTTTTTCTAATCCATGTAAAAGAACTCAGAAGGTTGGGCCCTAAAGCCAGGAACTTTTTTAGCACCCCTCATATATATATATATATATATGCATGTGTGTATGTGTGTATGTACGTATGTGTGTGTTTGTGTGTGAGTGTTAATGTCTGTGTGTGTACAGGAAGTACAGATCCTGTTGGTTGATAAGTACTTTGGAAGAGAGAATGAGAGACAAAGAGAGAGAGAAGAATCAATGAATTGCATGATTGACTTTGGTAGGATGAGATCTTAGAATACAGAAACCCTCAAAAAATACCATCCTTTTCTATATCATGATGCCTTTGATTGTTCACCGTTTATTTGTTTGTTCATTTATATGTATGTATGTATGTATGTATGTATGTATGTCCTAATTCAGTTTTATTTCAAGATCTTTTGCCAATAGAGAAAGAGCTGGTTTCTAACCTTAATCCAAGTCTCCATTGAAATTTCAACAACATCAACAGGGTACTTTTGCATGTATGTGTGTATATGTGCAGTATTTGGAGTCATTGCATGTGCACATTTGTATGTTTTGTTTTACATATGCATTCTTAATCATTTAGTTGCATGTCTAGACATGTGCACATATAATGATAAAATTTTTACAGACTTTTGCAGTTCCAGTGATATTGGATATGTATGTATGTATGTATGTATGTATGTATGTATGAATGTATGTATGTATGTATGTATGTATGTATGTATGTATGAATGTATGAATGTATGTATGTATGTATGTATGTATGAATGTATGTATGTATGTATGTATGTATGTATGTCATTATTCGGTTCTATTTCAACATCTTTTGCCAATAAAGAAAGAACTGGTATCTAACTGAGATCCAAGTCTCCTTCATTGGAATTTCAACAACACCAGCAGGGTATTGTTTGCATGTATGCATGCATATGTGCAGTATTTGGAGCTGTTCCATGTGGAGATTTGTATGTTTTGTTTTAGGAATGTATTCTCAGTAATATAGTTGCATTGCCACTGGAACTTACTATGGCAACTGAGAAAGTGCAATTTTCTAAAGTTAAAAGTTATTTATTATAATAATATAAATATTTAAAAAATATTTTAAAAAACAAAATGACATGAAACTTTAGGGATTTTCCATGTTGCGTTTCATCCTTTCATTCCATTCGCTTTCATTCTTCACAACTTTTCCTGTAACAAGTGTTTGAAAAGCTGTAAATAGTGAAAGCATTTAACTATACAAAAAATTCCTTTTCATTTAAGAAAATCTGTCTTTAAATACTGTGACTACCTCAAGAGTACTTTGCAAAAACCCCACATTGGCAGAGATCAGATGCATTCTTGTCTGCCTCCTGTCAAAGCTTGTTCTTCCAGCGTTCACCACCTCACCTTGTTAAGGCCTAGCAGCCCTTTCTGTTTGTTTTCACTGTCTTGTTTCTGTTACCAACTTTGAGCCTCTGCAAAATCCCAAATTTTATTTAATTTGCTTCGTGGGAGCAACTGCTTTGCCGAAGGCATATCTTGTACTGAATTGCTCGAAATACTGAGTAGAAAAACAGCTGACAACTGATGAAGGGTCGTTCTTTATGTTACTTGTCTTGTTTTCCATTTGTTTCTTTTGTTGTTCACAAAAAAGTTTGTATTCCATGTTTCCGTATTTCATATTTCATGTTGTTTACATTCTATGACGTCCTGTACCCATATATGCATATGTATATGCATATATATGTAAGTATGTACATATATGTATGTATATATGCATTTTTAAAATTTTTATTTATGTGTTTCAGCCAAGTGGCTGCGGTCATGCTGGTGCACCACCGTGATTTTCACGTTCCTTGCATGGCTCTTCTCCCCCACCCGACATGGTCCAATCAAGAGTTTTGATGGCACATCTGGTGTATAAGAGAATT
>NC_069009.1:9027439-9037393 GCF_001194135.2 Octopus bimaculoides
GTGGTGGTGGTGGTGGTGGTGGTGGTGGTATAGGTAGTGGTGGTGGTGATGGTAGTGGTGGTAATAGTTGTCATCATTATGGTGAATGCCCTCATGGCAGTGGTGGTTGTCATTGCCTTGGGGTGGTGGAATTAGTGCAGATGTCCAATTGATACGGAGGGTGTGGTGTTGGTGTTAGTGATGATGATGATGATGATGATGATGGCAGTGATGATGATGCTGGTGGTTGTCCTTGCTGAATAGCACAAGTGTTTGTACAGTTGTTGGCCATGTGGTATGGAGGTGTTGTTAATGATAGTGGTGGTGATAGTGGTGGTGGTAGTGGTGGTAGTGGTGGTAGTGGTGGTGGTGGTGGTGGTTGAGTGGATGGTTATGGTAGTGGTGGTGAAGGTAATAATAATGTTGATGATAACCTTTTTTGTGTTTGCTTATATGTCACTTCTATAAATAACATCAAATACATATTGTGAATCTCTGTATAATAGTAATAATAATAATAATAATAATAATAATAATAATAATAATAATAATAACAACAGTAACAAGAACAACGACAACAACAATAATAATGATTTCAAATTTTGGCACAAAGCCAGCAGTTTTTGGGGCAGGGGTAAGTTAATTACATTGACCCCAGTGGTCAATGGTACTTATTTTATCAACCCCTAAAGGGTGAAAGGTAAAGTCAATCTCGGTGGAATTCGAAGTTGGAATGTAGAGACAGATGAAATGCCCTAAGCATTTTGCCTGGTGCAGTTACGATTTTGTCAGCTCACCACCTTAATAATAATAATAATAATAATAATAATAATAATAATAATAATAATAATTGCCCTAATGCAGTACCAGGCAGTGACTCATGATTTCTGATCTTAACTGATCGGAAGTGTTATTATGTACATGTTTTGTCTTGGTATAAAAAAGATGGGCTACAGCAAATATTCTGCTCAATACCAATAACTTGTTTGTCAGTTGCTTGACCGTAACCAGTTGAGCATGTCCCTTAGTGGCTGACAAAATATGCATCTCTGATCATGAGCATCATAGCCATGTGTCGAGAGGAATACTTTGGAGTTTGAAAATTCACCTCTGGAAACATGGGTGTTTCGTTCAACATCCTTAAACAGCCTCTATTCAAAGAGTCTTTGAGCAGAACAGGCTACTCAATCTGTAGAAAATTCTAATTGCCCCTCCCCCCCTGTAAGGTCATGCACTGTTTATCTTGATATGAGATCATCACGTCACACACATATGGTTGTGAAGCAGCTGCCTGGTGTACCCTTACCAGGCAGATAGTCATGATGTGTATATTGGGCTTCATATATTTCAGTCAACACACTAGAAGGCAGCACCTCTCTCTTTATCCTAACCTTCTTCTTCAAATGAAATTTGAAGAAATTAATGAGAACTTGGCCAGATAGGAGAGTTCCTGTCAACAAACCTTTCAGATGAGTCCACCACACAACGTCTTTCACTACAGTTACTGAGCAGAGAAAGATCTGCCTCCTTGCATCAGTCTTTACTATACACTTGGAGGACAGTTGATCAAGGAGTAGACCAAGAATGAGATGGTTGGATAGTATCAATAGTCTCAGTTGGCCATGCTTGGGAATTCAACAAAAAAATGGAATGATGGTTGCTTCTGATAGGACCTTAAGGAGATGCCTGAGGACTCTACGACTCTTTTGTGAATAGAAGGCAAAAATGTATGGGTTATAATAATAATAAATTCAGGAAACACCATAAGTACTGCAATACCAGGTTTGAAAAGCTGAATATAGCAAAGAAAAAATATCATCTATGACCAGAAAACTACAAAACAAAGTGAAACAGTCAATGAACTCAAGAACAGAAGGAAGAATGACAGCACAAATAGCTAGATAGAGAAGTTGCATGGCCAATTCATGCAAAAAACAGAGGATGTTGGACGTAAAAAAGACTGTGGCTGTGGCCCACAGATAGAAACCTGAAATAAGAAAGTGAATCACTAATTATAACCACACAGGAACTAGCCATTAGGATGAATTTGATAAAACCAAAGATTGATAAAACCTCAGTCAGAGAGTAAATGCAGAATCTGTTAAAAAGGAGATAAAAGTAGTAACCACCTTTTAAGTGAATGCAGAAAGCTAGCATAAAAAGAGTATAAGTTCAGGCATACATGTGCAACTGAAAGAGTGCATTAGGATGTTATCAGAGTATGTAGATTCAAAGTGACAGCAAATCAGTATGAATACAAGCTAGGGGTTATGATGGTGATACAGAATTTTATGGGATTCCCATGAAATCTAACCATACTATTGATGCAAGAAAACCCAAGATGATTATAGAGAACAAAATAAACAGTGTGAGATCATATACTTTTCAGTTCCTTATGATAACGAAGTTGATACTAAAAAAATTGAAAAAGCAAATTGAGAAATATCAGGATTTAGCCAGAGAGATGAAGAGATTAAGTAAGACTAAGACAACAACCATTCCTGTGGTAATTGGCACAACATCCAAATCGATATCTTCACTGCTAATCCACAGAAAAGTCCAGTGTGTATTCTGCAAGAATCCTAAGAAAAAGTCTTTGAGATTTTGGGACATTTGTTGTTAGCAAACTTCAAGACAACATCCCTGCAAACTAATACAGCTTGTGGGCCTGAAACTGACTGCTTCCAGCACAACCACCAGATTACAATGATTGACTCAATTGAAAGCTTTCTACTAATCTAAATTAATTAGGGCTCCATCAAAGCCAGCTTGATCCCATTCTTCTCTGTGTAAAGGTAAAGGTTCATGGATAGACCTGTTCAGGATCATGTATATTTGTGCTACCCCAACTAGGCCATTGACAAATGAGTACCAATCTCTTTGCTAACACCTTGCCCAAAATCTTAAAGTTTCTGTTTAGTAGAGTTATGGACCAAAGATTGTCTGCTGTTTCCCTTGTCAGTGTCCTTTCTCAGCAGTGTTACAACTCCCTGGCTCACAGCACTGAGAATTCTGTTCTGCTGCCTGTTGCAGTTGACGTTTGCTAAGAGATCACCAAAAAAGTTTGGCATAAACTCATAGGGCAAACCATGGAACTGTCCAATTTGCACCTTGTGCAACCATTCAGTGCCTCTTGTCTTTCAATGGTTATTACCAGCTTTTTACTGTTCCTTGTATCATTTATAAAGAGCCATGGCGACCCAATGAAGTGGCCATTAAAGTTCAGTCAAATAGTTGATCAAACTATTGCCAAAAAGCTGCACACATCTGCTCAGAAATTAGCAATACACACTTGTTCTAATCTGTTAAAGACCTGATTATAATGTAATTGTCACATCGTACCTTCACTACTTGGATCCATCAGACAGGTTTAGTCCTCTCGTGTTTTATTGCACACGATCAAGCTTTGATAATGCAGCTTTCATGTTTTGCATTGAAAAAAGGTTAAGAACCATTCACACTGTGTTCATGTCAGTAGCAATACCTTTGCTAATTGCATCTTCTGATTAACTGGCTCCTCCTACTCAAGTCTATTTTTCTCTGTCACTAGCTCTTTGAGAAACATTATTAATTATAATTTAATCACTCTCTTCTTGGTGCCCTATCACTGGTTACAGATTTGCTAATCCAGTCCCTGTAGTCATTGCAAACCAAGAAAGATGTGTTCAACTTCCAGTAATCAGGTCCCTGTCTATGGATCCTATTTAAGTCAACTGTGGAAGGTCATTAATTTGTAGTGTGTGTTTCTGACCATTTAGACTATGGACACTGTACATCATCTCTATCCTCCGATCAGACAAAACTCTATCCAGATGTGATCTAGTTGACATGTAGTGGTTATCCCATATTCACAGTGGCATGTCCAGGAAATTCAGTAGGTACCTATCAAATAGTTGGATTCTTCTGAGCAGAATTTTGAAGTTATTTTCATTCCACACAGTATGACCATACATCTGAAATCCAACCCACCACTACCATCACTAGTATGAGAGATCAGGACGATCCCAGGAAACTTTCTAGGTATCTGAAAAATATGGCTATCCTACCTTGTTAGGATTAGTCTGAAAGTACCACCTTTGCTGCCATTCACATCCAGGACCACCAACTTATTGTCCAGGTCGAATGAGATCGTACCCTTAACTAAAAATCTAAGGATTTCCTAAATAACACTGCCACTCCACCACTTGACCTCGAATGACCACAAGCTCCCTCACTGCCAACAAAAATGGATGTGAGAGCTTAAATTCCAGAGATCCTTTCTCACTGATGGCTACTACATCTGTCTACCTGAAGTCATTGAATAAGTGACCTTATTTCCAAGCTGTCCCCAGACTGTGCAACCTGATTCTGAATACAGCCATGTCCGTCAGAGAAGAAAATGGGAGAGGTTACTCACTTTGGTCCTTGAGGAGGCCAGTTGATCTGGTTCTTCTCGCTGATTAAGAAGAATGTTTTGAGAGGCCTTTGTAAAGTATTTCTACTGGGCTTTTTAGAAAAAGCCGAACATCAATGTTTATTTCTGGAGGCATGTTCACCCCTCACCACACCTTTGCCACATTCTGTCTATATAAGATGGTATGTGGATGAAATCCTCATTGTTCAGTGAGGTGATGGAATATTTCTTCGTTTCTTGTTCCATGACAAATCTGATATCTACCAGGCCAAGTTGTTTTCCACAGATAATCTACATATTTCTGTTTTTTTGTCCCGCATAGATTTTGGGTATCTTTCTACTTGTGTATGTCTGAGCAGCTCAACTTTGTGTGTCTCTATATACTTATACATCAGTAAGTTACTAAGCATCCATATTGTTCTCACTAGAGTGTCCAATAAAGAGAAACAAACTGGTAGAATCATAGGTACATTGGATAAAACGCTTAACGACATTTCTTCTGACTCTTTCACATTTTGCTGAGGTCAACTTTAATCTCTTCAGGGTTGATAAAATAAAGTACCAGCCAAGTTCTAGGGTCACTGTAATCGATTTATCCCCTGCTGCTCAAAATTGCTAGTTTTGAACCTTGCAATGAGCCAACATTTTATTCAGGAGCAATGTTGTTGTCATGGCCACTCGTATATGCCATGGAAATTGGGAAACTAGCCTTATGAGTCCTGGGTTTCCAGTGTCCAACAAAACTGTTCTCCTCTGCCATTGTTCAACCTTGTGAAATTATGTTACTTCTTGTAGATTAATGTCATGTTTTGGAATTTGTTAGGCAGCAAGCTGGTAGAATCAACCTGTCGGACAAAATGCTTAGCAGCATTTTTTTAAAGTTCTGAGTTCAAATTCCACCAAGGTCAAGTTTTCTTTGTGAAGGTGCATGATTTAATAGTTAGGATATTCAGCTCATGGTCGTAAAACCATGAGTTTGATTCCTGGCGACGCAATGTGTCCTTGAGCAAGACACTTAATTTCACATTGCTCCAGTCCACTCAGCTGGCAAAAATCAGTTGTACCTGTAATTCAAAAGGGGCCAGCCTTGTCACATTCTGTGTCATGCTGAATCTCCCAGAGAATTATGTTAAAGGGATGCATGTCTGTGGAGTACTCAGCCACTTGTACATTAATTTCAAGAACAAGCTGTTCTGCTGATCAGATCAAATGGAACCCTCGTTATTGTAACTAATGGAGAGCCAGTTTTTCTTTGGAGTTTGTAGTTTTTATAACCACCACCTTGATATAAATCTTGCAATTATTTTGACCTGACAAGGTCAAAATAATAAGAAGCTGACAGAACCATTAACACACTGAATAAAATGCTTAAAAACGTAAAAACAAAAGAAACCCCGTTCAGCATTTGGACCAGTGTGCCAACAATTCTGCCAGTTTGCCACCTTAATAATAATAATGGTAATAATAATAATAATAATAATAATAATAATAATAATAATAATAATGATAATAATAGTAATAATAATAATAATAATAATAATAATAATTCTTTCAACTATAGGCACAAGGCCTGAAACTTTTGGGGAGGAAGCTAGTTGATTACACTGACCCCCAGGATGTAAGTGGTACTTATTTCATCGATCCTGAAAGGATGAAGGGCAAAGTTGACCTTGGCAGAATTTGAACTCAAAACATAAAGACAGACAAAATGCTGCTATGCATTTTGCCCAGCTTGTTAACAATTCTGCCAGCTTACTGCCTTTCCTTTCTACTATAGGCGCAAGGCCTGAAATTTGGGGAGGAGGGATAGTCAATTACCTCAACCTCAGTACACAACTGGTACTTATTTCATCGACCCTGAAAGGATAACAGGCAAAGTCAACCTCGGTAGAATTTGAACTCAGAATGTGAAGACATGAAATACTGCAAAGCATTTCATCCGGTGTACAAAGAATTCTGCCAGCTTGCCAACTTAATCATCATCATCATCATCATCGTTTAACGTCCGCTTTCCATGCTGGCATGGGTTGGACGATTTGACTGAGGACTGGTGAAACCGGATGGCAACACCAGGCTCCAGTCTGATTTGGCAGAGTTTCTACAGCTGGATGCCCTTCCTAACGCCAACCACTCAGAGAGTGTAGTGGGTGCTTTTACGTGTCACCCGCACGAAAACGGCCACGCTCGAAATGGTGTCTTTTATGTGCCACCCGCACAAGAGCCAGTCCAGGGGCACTGGCAACGATCTCGCTCGAAAATCCTACAGGAGCCAGTCAGGCGGTACTGGCAACGGCCACGCTCAAAATGGTGCATCTCATGTGCCACCCGCACAAGAACCAGTCCAGGGGCACTGGCAACGATCTTACTTGATGATAATCCTTTCCACTATAGGCATAAGACCTGGTATTTTAAGGGAGAGGATCTAGTTGATTATATCGACCCCAGAATTCAACTGATACTTATTTTATTGACCTTGAAAAGATGAAAGGCAAAGTCAGCCTCAATGGACTTTCAGCTCAGAACATAAAAACAGACAAAATGGCACTAAACATTTTTCCCAGCATGCTAAGAATTCTGCCAGCTCACTGCCTTAGTGATAAAGGAAATAGATTCAAATTTTGGTGCAAGGCCAGCGATTTAAGGGGAGGGAATAAGTCGATTATTTCGACCCCAGTGCTCAAGTGGTACTTATTTTGTCGACCCTGTAAGGATGAAAGGCAAAGATGACCTCAGTGGAATTTGAACTCGGAATATGAAGAAGGATGAAATGCTGCTAAGCATTTTGCCAGTGCAGTAACGATTCTGCCAGCTTGTTGCCTTGATAAAGGAAATATTGATAAGAAAGCATGGCCATACTCTGAGACATACCAATTAACAAAGATATAGTGGTTAAGGATACATTGTCCAGACATTGTTACCAAGAATTATCATGATATGAAGTATCATGCATATGTCTTAAATACAGAGGGAACCCATCCAGTTATAAATATCTAGAAATGAGGATCACCAGAATGTCCTGCCCATGCTAGCACAGAAAGGTGGACGTTTGATGATGTAGGGACCAAAACCTAAACCAAGACCTGAAAGCACACAGCCATACCTGCAACTATAAATTTCATCAATTCTATAGTTAACATTCTTCTTCTTCTTCTTCTTCTTCTTCTTCTTCTTCTTCTTCTTCTCCTCCTCCTCCTCCTCCTCCTCCTCCTTCTTCTTCTTCTTCTTCTTCTTCTTCTTCCAATTCTTCTTCTTCTTCTTCTTCTTCTTCTTCTTCTTCTTCTTCTTCTTCTTCTCCTTCTTCTTCTTCTTCTTCTTCTTCTTCTTCTTCTTCTTCTTCTTCCAATTCTTCTTCTTCTTCTTCTTCTTCTTCTTCTTCTTCTTCTTCTTCTTCTTCTTCTTGGGTGTGGATATGATACGTCTGCCTTCAATTCTATCTTTCATGTCATAATATAGGATATTAATTAATGATATTAATTAAGAAACATATTAATTACATCAAATATTTCTGTTAAATACTTCTTCTTTTATCTAATAATCCTCACTTGTTTTTCTTACAAAATATAACATGTACCTCTACCTTGTACTGATGTGACACAGTAATCAGAATAGTTTGCTCTACAAATATCCAGAGAGTAAATACCATAGTTAAATTTAAATATATATTCAAATATAGAAAAGCAAATATAGTGTAGAAGTTTGCTTGAAACATTGTAGTACAGAAGTAGAATAATGAATGAAATGAAGAATTAAAGAAAGCTTCTAAGAAGGCAGAAAGTTTAAAAACCTTTATATTTTGGGTACAAAGGCCCATCTTCAGAAGGATACAGTCAAAGAAATGTGCATTTACAGGGATCCTGCAATTCAGGATAGTCCAGTGCTTGTGTAAGTAGTAGCAGCTCTGGTGTAGTTGGTGCTGTACTGCTTACATTGGGGATGGTGAAGACTGGCTGCAAATATAATGTATTTTATTTATTTAATGAGAGAGAATACATTTCTTGCAAGACTTCTTTCTTGCAAGGAACCAAACAATCAATGTGAAATGAATCTACATAAAAAATTATAAAAAACAAATACTTTACAACAAAACCTCTCTAAACTAAGGACCCTTAAACAAGTATTACCCTTACCAGAATTAGAAACCCTGTGAAGGACAAACATGCAGTATTAAGGCATAGTATAATATATAAACAAAACCACTACAAACCAAGAAACCAAGAATCCCTGGACAAGTTCAACCTTATGAGAAGGGTCTATCTACCTCCATCATCAGTCGCCCAACAGATATCATTATGGTTTTGACACTTGGAAGTATATATTACAGTAAGTTTTTCTTTTCTTCATATGGTAGCTCTCTGGAAGTTGTAGATAATTTTCGCTACTTAGGTCACCTAATTATCAGTGGAGGAAGTTGTACAGAAAGTATAATTGCTGGAATAAGAATAGGATGGAGAAAGTTCAGAGAGCTTTTACTTCTGTTGGTAACCGAATGTCTCTCTTCTTCCGAGTGAAGGGAAGGTGGTATGATGCATGTGTATGAACTGTGATGTTGCATGGTAGTGGGACACAGGCCCTTAATGTGGAGGACATGTGAAAGCTGGAGAAGAATGAGTCTGGTATGCTCCACTGGATGTGGAATGTTAGTATGCATGTGTGACAGAGTATTGGTGTATTGAGGGAGAAGTTGGGCAAAGCGAGAAACTAATAATTGAATACTGTGTTATATTGCTTGCTATGTTTTGTGGTTTTATTTTGCTCATTAGAATCATTCAGTCATTAGGATAATTGAATGGACTCTGTGAAACCTAAGAACATTCTTAGTTTCCATGGCATTTAATGTAGAATAATATACAATTGTAGAATGCCATACATTATAATAATATAACAATATTTAGGGCAGCTAGCTGGCAGAATAATTAGCATGCTAGGTAAAATGCTAAGCAGCATTTTGTCTGTCTTTAAGTTCTGAGTTCAAATTCTGTCAAGAGTGACTTTACCTTTCATCCTTTTAGGGCCAATAAAATAAGTACCTGTTCAGCAGTGGGGATCAATCTAAACATCTTAGCCCCTTCTCAGAAATTTCTGGCCTTGAGCCAAAATTTGAAACCAAAATGATAATATATCATAGTGGATTTTTTATGGCTGGATGCCACCCTATGGCCAGACATGTTTTTACAGAATACTGGAAGTAAAGGACAAAACTTGTATGATGGTAACACATGTTTACAGCTGCCATACAATGTCAAGGAGAGACATACACAGGCTTCTTTCAGTCTCTGGCTACCAAATTCCCACACAAGGATTTGGTTTGCTTGAGGCTAAAGTAGAAAATGCTTGTCCAAGGTGCCAAGCTGTAGAATTCAACCTAAGATCATATAGCTAGGAAGAACACACACACACACACACACACACACATATAGGCATGGTTGTGTGGTAAGAAACTTGCTTCCCAACCACATGGTTCTAGGTTCAGTCCCACTGCGTGGCCCTTTGGGCAAGTGTCTTCTACTATAGCTTTAGGCTGAAAAAAGCCTTGTGAGTGGAAATGGTAGATGGAAACTGAAAGAAACTTGTCGTATACATAT
>NC_069009.1:9037423-9040311 GCF_001194135.2 Octopus bimaculoides
ATATATATATATATATATATATATATATATATATATATATATATACATATGTATGTGCTTGTGTGTCATGTTTGTCCCTTCACCATTGCTTGATAACCGATGTTGGTGTGTTTACATGCCCCTAACTTAGCAGTTTGGCAAAAGACCCCAATAGAATAAGTACTAGGCTTACAAAGAATAAGTCCTGAGTTCAGCTTGTTCGACCAAAGGCGCTGCTCCAGCATGGCCACAGTCAAATGACAGAAACAAGTAAATGAATAAAAGAATATATAGATATATAGACACATGCATGGCTGTATGGTAAAAAGCTTGTTTTCAGGCAAGTATCTTCTATTATTGACTTGGTCCGACCAAAGTGTTATGAGTAGATTTGGTAGATGGAAACTAAAAGAAGCCCATTGTATATGTGTGTGTGTTTGACCCTATGACACAAACACACACATACTGCCATCACTCAGCAACTGGTGTTAGTTTGTTTACATCCCCATAACTTAGCAGTTCAGCAAAAGTAACCAATAGAATAAGTACCAGGCTTAAAAAAAATAAATGCTTGAGTTCATTCATTCAACTAAAAGTTCTCTGAGCCAATGCTCCGGCATGGCCACAGTCTAATACTGAAACAAGTAATAGTTAAAAGATAGTATTCAGATATATAGTATATAGCGGTATATATTGTTATTTGGTGGTATATAATAGTATATAGCAATAGTATACATGCACAGGTGTATACATACATGCATATATATATTGTATGTATATATACATACATATATTATAGAATAGATATATATATATATATATATGTATATATATATATGTATTTATATATGTGTGTATATATATATATATATATATGTATGTATGTATGTGTGTATGTATATATGAATATGTGTATGTATGAAAATGTGTGTGCGTGTATGTATATGTGTGTGTAAAGATATATATGTATGTGTGTGTGTGTGTGTACAAGTACATATAGATATGCAGGTATTTTTATATATGAATATATGAATGAACGCATCTATATATGTCAATGTGGATGCACATACATATATACACGTGTGTGTTTTTTCAGATAAGTAGGTAGTTATATAGGTAGGTATGTAGAATGGTTTCTACGGTGATGTAAGTGATAAAGTGGTGGTGGGTTAGGGTGGGGATAATGATGGTGGCAGTGGAAGTGGTAGTGGTAGTGGCAGTCGTATTTGTTTTTAACCCCAGGTCTGCCCTGATCCTGTAGACCTATGATTAAAGGTGTTCCATCCATGGCCATCATGTCCTTGTTTCAGTCATGCTGTATCCAGGGTCACATTTTGCATACAATTCATATCAGCCTATTTTCTTACATTGTAAACTCTATTTTGTAGGGAAAATGGTTTGGTTGCTATTTCTAGCAGTTTGTACGACTATATGAGGGCATCTTTATTTGCTGTGGTGGTGATAGTGGAGGTAGCAACGGTCATGATTAGGTTGGTTTAGCCCCAGGTCAGTCCTGATCCAATAGGCCTATGATCTAAGATGCTCCAGTTGTGACCATCCAATCTATTATTCTGACATAATGCATCTAAGACTACATTATTTAACATACAAGTGAAAGTGTGGGTGTGTGGTAAGAACCTTGCTTCCCAACCACATAGTTCTGGGTTCAGTCCCACTCCATGGCACTTTGGGAAAGTGTTTTCTACTATAGCTTTGGGCCAACCAAAGCCTTGTGAGTGGATTTGGTAGATGGAAACTGAAAGAAGCCTGTCATATATATATATATATATATATATATATATATATATATATATATATATATATATATATATAAATTCATTTACTTGTTTCAGTCATTTGACTGCAGCCATGCTGGAGCACCACCTTAAAGGGTTTTTTGTTGAAGAAATTGACCCCAAGACTTATTCTTTGTAAGCCTAGTATCTATTTGGTCTCTTTTGCCAAACCACTAAGTTACTGGAACACAGACACACCAACATCAGTTTTCAAGCGATGGTGATGGGGGGTGGACAAGCACAGACACAAAAACACTCACATGTAAATATATATACAGGGTGTCCACAAAGTCTGGCTACATGGAGTAAATAAAAATCATAACATAAACAATTGAATATAAGAAATAATAATTTCTTAAAGTATGTGTTAATCCCCATGTACCCAGACTTTGTGGACACCCTGTATATATATATATATATATATATATATATATATATATATATATATATATATATATATATATATATATGTATATATATGATGGGCTTCTTTCAGTTCCCATCTACTAAATCCACTCACAAGGCTTTGGTTGGCCTGAGACTATAGAAGAAGACATCCAAGTTGCCACACAGTGGGTCTGAACCCAGAACCATGTGGCTGGGAAACAAACTTCTTACCACACAGCCTATCTATAGTATCTCTATTATGTAATGTATCGTATACTAATTAGTATTAGTGGCTATGATTGTTGTTGTTGTGCTGATAGTTATAACTGCTGTTTCTGTTGTTGCCTAGCCCTAGGTCATTCCTGACCTAATAGACCTATGATGACCAAAGAAGTTCTAGCTGTGACCATCTTAGCTTTTTGTTCAGACAAAGTGTGTCTGGGGCTAGTCAGTATTAACGGCCATAGCTATTGTTGTTGTTGTTGTTGTTTAGTTCCAGGTCAGTCCTTATCCAACAGACCTAAGAGCAAACATCATTCCGGACATGACCATCCCATGTTTTCTGTATATATTGGAGTACATTATCTTCTTCTTTAGATAGTAAAGGGTAATTTGATGAAGATTTGGCTGCTATTTCTAGCAAGTTCTATTGTTAACGTAAGGAGACTTCCATTTGACATGATAGTGTTGGTGGTGGAGGGGTTGGTGCTGGCTGGTGAGATGAGA
>NC_069009.1:9041261-9041701 GCF_001194135.2 Octopus bimaculoides
CTCCTCCTCCTCCTCCTCCTCCTCCTCCACCTGGCTGCAATGCTACATCACCAAACATTTCACTTGTCAGGTTATCATCAAACAACAAAAACAGAAGCTCGATAACATTTCTCTACCTGATCCACCCCTATCACCACCCTGACGAAAATAACCAGCCAATCGCGTTAAAGGGTTGCGAAGTGAAAGCACGACCCACCAGCAGTTGGGTAGTAACCAAGGTGGGTATATATAAATTACGGGTGGACGAATACCCGGCAGTCAGAACAGCTTTCTATCGTAAGTACCCAGCTTGGAATATATACATATAATACTGTGATGTGACTCTAACCCTTTCAACCACCTCTACTACCACCACCAATACCCTCTTGTCTTCTTGTGTATTGTTTACCAATGCAGGCATACACACACACACACACACACACACACACACACACACACAC
>NC_069009.1:9041711-9042775 GCF_001194135.2 Octopus bimaculoides
TATATATATATATGCATACACACACATACACACATAAACATATACAAGCACATTTATGTGCACATATATACATACATATCTATATATAAAATATACATGTAATATATAATATATATATATAAATAAAATGTATATATATATATATATATCATAGTTAATAGATGCATACACATACACACCTATACATAAATCCACATATACATACAAATTACCAACTTGAAGTATTCCCTATTTGATTATTTTTCTTGTCTTCTCTTTCTCCAAACTAATTGCCACTATCATTATTATTATCATCATCATCATTATTATCATTATTATTATTACTATTATTATTATTATCATTATTTATTCATTATTATCATAATTAGACTACTATAATTATCATCATCATCATTATTATTATTAGTAGTAGTAGTTGATGACTTTGCCTTTTTTGTCCTTCTCGGGATACCAGTCACATGCTGGTGTAGAGTTTAATCCTCTCCAGCCCCATCTCTTCACAAACAGAATGTCTGGATTTATGCCTATGTTGAACATCAATTTTACCAATCAGCTTCAGGGACATTAACTTATTCTACTGACTTCATTCTCCACTTTTCTATCCTGATGGTTATTCATCAGAAATTATTGCTATTTTTCTTTGATAATTTGCTAATTATGATTAAATATGCAATCAGCTCATTTCTGCATTTCATCCATTCTATTCAATGGTTGATTAGTCTATATTACACCTTAACGAGCATAGGGCTAGTTTTCCAGTTTCTCTGGCATTTATGTATTCCTCCTTGAATGAGATGCTGCTCTGTCACTGGATTACTCATTTTTAGCAGCTGAGTGGATTGAAGCAGTAACGAAGTGTTTTGCTCAAGAGCACAAGGCACTGCCCAGGCCAGGAATTGAAACTACATTCTTAGGATCAAGCGTCCAACACCCTAACTACTAAGCCTCTAATAAGATGCCAATCAAATACAGTGTTTGATCTAAGTCGACTATAACCGTTCTCTAAAACTGGTGTAGCCTTGTCCTCATGTATATATATATATATATATATATATATATATATA
>NC_069009.1:9044205-9044870 GCF_001194135.2 Octopus bimaculoides
ATATATGAATAAATATATATATGTATGTGTGTGTGTGGGTGTGTATATTTATATAGTTGGGAAGTGTATTGCAGTGCTTTAACGATTTTGTAGTTCAATCATTTATACTAACATTTCCATTTTTATGTGTTTTTTTCAAAATTTTATGTACTTTAAATCTGATGAAAATATGTACATAATGTACATAAATACACACATGCATCCATCCATCCATCCATCCATACATACATACATACATACATGTTAAAAGAAAAAAGCCTCATTTCCAAGTATTGCTAATTCATGAAGTGAACAACTTGTGCCCCTGGAGACATTAACATCCTCAATTTATTCTCTCACCCACCACAATCTTTTTCTTTACCTCCTTTCACTTTTTCTTTAAATATATTCCTAATTTCTTCAACCACCAACCATCAACACCACCACCACTCCATATCATGTGCACAACCACCTCTATGGGGGTGACTGCACAAAATGCTAGACATAGCAACCAAATCTCTAGCAAGTCACATAACTTATGTCTTTTAAAATGCTTCTAAAAAATGGAAAGGATTTTTTGGATGATGCCTAGATATACCATGCCTGAAAAACAAAAGTGGGGATTGTCACAGCTGGAGTGCTGTCTTTAATCATCGAAGAGTTGTTACATAACCAACAACATACAT
>NC_069009.1:9044970-9046921 GCF_001194135.2 Octopus bimaculoides
TATACATATATATATATATATACATATACATATATATATATATATATATCACTATTTCATTCCTTTTAGAAATTATCAGTATGACACAGCCTGAGGTATATTAATTAGACATTTTATGAAGCATGACAGTTCTTATAGATGGAAAATAATTAGTCTGGAAGAAATTCATGGAATGTTCATGTTTCTTTTTTGTTTTGTTTTTTTCTTCATAGAGTATTTATTAGCAGTTCACCAATCAAGGGAGAAGAGGGAGAAAGTTCTTTACATGCAGCATAACCATTTCCAGGTAATTCTACTATGAGCTGTTTTATAGTAACCAGTATCATATTTTTATTTTAAAAAAGGTGGTTAGCTTGCAGAATTATTAGCATTCCCAGCAAAATGTTCTGTAACATATCGTTCGTATTTATATTCTGAGTTCAAATTCTGCCAAGGTAGACTTTGCCTTTCATTATTTCAGGGTTGATAAAATAAGTATCAGTCGAGCATTGGGGTCGATGTAATTGACTATTCCCCTCTTCAAAATTGCTAGCCTAGTGCCAAAATTGGAAACAGTATTTTAATTTTAACAAAAAAAGAGAAAATTCTTGAGCCATTTTTGATTTATCTTTTGAGGGTAGATATTGGTTTGAAGCAGCTATTTCAAAGAAGTAATCCTTTGTCATATGTGAAGGTGCATGGCTTAATGGTTGGGGTGTTGAACTAACAGTCTTAAGATTGTGGTTTTGATTCCTGGATTAGGTAATGTATAGTGTTCTTGAGCAAAACACTTCATTTCATATTGATCCTGTCCACTCAGGTGGTAGAAATGAGTAATCCTGCAACAGACTGACATCTTGTCAAGCAAGGAATATATATGCCAGATAGAAAAAGTACTAGGCTTTCAAAAAATTAGTCCTGGTGTTGATTTTCTTGACTAAAAGTGGTGCTCCAGCATGGCTGCATTCAAATGATTGAAACAAATAAAAGAATAAAAGAATATGTGTATATCAGTTGAATAAATTTAAAACATAGTCTGGTTTTCATGTTTTTGATGGTATTTTAACATAAAAAATATTTTGTAATCGACATAAAGTTAAATTAGTGCTTTCATGCATAGAGTAATCATCAGATTTCAAATGTGTAGGTGGCGAGCTGGAAGAACATTAGTACACTGGGTAAATGCTTAGCGGTATTTCGTCTGTTTTTATGCTCTGAGTTCAAATTCCGCCAAAGTCGACTTTGCCTTTCATCCTTTTGGGGTCGATAAATTTTGTGTATTGGGTCAATCTAATAGACTTGCCCCCTCCCTCCAAATTTTGGGCCTTGTGCCTAGAGTAGAAACGATTTCAAATATGTTTAATTGACAGTTGAATTCTTGACAACTGTGGTACCTCTTAGAATGCTCCAACAAGCTGAATTTTTAGAATGCGGTTTTGACCAATCCGCATGCAACTTAAACATCATGGTTTGCCAAGTGTACTGATATCCTGTATTTATTTATATTCATATGTTAGAAAAAATTTTTAATCCACATCATTAACAGATTGTTATGTTGTTGTTGTTATTTCTGTTCAGAACAGGTTTGAACATTTCAATAAACTATTTTCATTTTATCTTTCTTCCAACCTCACTTGTGTCACGTAGTTCATGAAAACATGAAAACCAGACCATGTTTAACTTTATTCAACTGATATATTATTCTATACACATTTACACGAATTCGAAACAATATATATATTTATATATGTAACATTGTTCATTTGTTTTCCGTCCTTGTTTTTGCATACATTCACTGCTTTCTTCCAAGGAATCTAATGCTCTTAGCTTAGTTTGGGGCTGGCCAGATTGGAACAATATCGAGAATAACCAGCCGAAATTGCAAGGATAATCTGGATCTCGACTGAGGAAAGAAAACTCCAAATGACCTGTCCATGTTTTCTTTGTATCGTCTATCTGGATGTTTTGTCCC
>NC_069009.1:9047458-9048125 GCF_001194135.2 Octopus bimaculoides
TGGGGGGGAAGAAAGGGTGTATATGTATATGTATTTGTATGTGTATATATGTGTGTGTGTGTATATATATATATATATATATATATATAGATATATATATATATATATTTTAAGTATATATTTATAAAAGTATAATCATAATTAAGGGCACTGGAATGCCAGCACCTATACGCTAGAAGTAGATGTCAAATACCTACAATCCACTCTAAGTTTATTCTCTATTTATGGAATGTATATGTGGGAAATGCATGTATGCATTGGTATCTGTACAAGTAGATTTATCGGTATGTATATGAATTTTTCACTTATATATTTATCGGTGTATTTCTGCTGAGGATTGCAAAGTAATCTTTATTACAAAGCATGAATTGTGTAAGTCTTCTTGCTCATTACCTCACATTTGACCTGGGGTTATAAAGACAGAACAAATTTAGAGTGGATTGTAGGTATTTAACACCTACTTCTAGCATACAGGCACTGGCATTCCAGCACCCTTAATTATAATTATATTTTCATAATTATATATCTAAGAATTAATTTTACCAATATGGTCAATTTTTATATGCTAGCCACTAATATAATCATTTTAATCATTATATCCTTAATTCATAAGTATGTGCATATATATATATATATATATATATATATATATATATATATATATATA
>NC_069009.1:9049897-9050318 GCF_001194135.2 Octopus bimaculoides
GGTGTCTATGTTGTGAAGAATATCTTGTTGAAGAAAGAATTAGGATTTTTCTTTGGGTTAGATGTATTCTTTTGAATGTCTCCACCTGTATGTATGTGTACGATCACCAGCTGTGTGTATGTGTGCGTGCATGTGAGTGTGTGTGTGTATGTATGTATTTGTGTGTGTGTGTGTGTGTTTTCTGATGCTTTCTTTTGTATATGTGTGTGTGCGTGCATGTGTGTTTGTGTGTGCATGTGTGTGTGAGTGTATGCGTGTTTTTGTGTGTGTGTGTATGTGTGTGCATGCGTGTGAGTGTATGTGTGTTTTGTGTGTGTGTATGTGTATGTGTTTTTGATGTTTTCTTTTTTGTGTATGTGTGTATGTGTGTATGATTTGTGTATGTGTGTGTGTGTGTGTGTGTGTGTGTGTGTGTGTGTGT
>NC_069009.1:9050328-9053700 GCF_001194135.2 Octopus bimaculoides
GTGTGTGTGTGTGTGTGTGTGTGTGTGTGTGTGTGTGTGCTGGCATATATGAATATTGGAAAAAATGATTTAGGAAATGATGGGAAGTATTTTTCAAAATGATAATAATATATATAAAATTGTTTTTTAAGTCCGTTCTTATTTATTGGTTGCGGTTGGGTCTATAGTTAATCATGGTTCATACTTGTTGATAAATTGTCTTTCTTTATTCAGTCTTTGTTGTTTGAAGGAATCTGAGCACTTGTAGAGGGGAAATATTTTGAAATTTGGTAAGACCATTCCTGCACAGGCTGCAATGCGACTGCTTAAAGGAATTTTCCTTGTGCTTTTGTATCAGATCTGTTGGCAATGGGTCATCACTCTGTTGCATAATGATCCGCCCGTCTGATCTATATAATTATGTTGGCAACCATTGCATGGGATTACATAGATCAAGTTTACCATGTTGCAGGTGGGATTGGACTTGACTTTGAAGGTTTTGGTCATCTTTGAATTTAAATTCTGGCTCCTCAATTAGGTAACAGCAAGTGCCGCAGAATGTTCTTCTGCATTTTGTGACCATTGGGTTGGGGGTTTCCTTGTGTTTTTTTTTTGTTCCAATAAGAATGAGTTTTGGGCTGCCTTTTGCTTTTGATGATTTGTTGTTTTTCTAAGATGGGGAGGTTTTTGTCGATGTGATCAAATATTTCAGTGTTCCTGGGATTGAAGGTTGACATGAATGGTAAGACATTTTTTCCTTTTTTTGCTTTTTGTTTTCCTAAGTTCATTGATATCAATTTGTTCCATCTTGTTTATTCCATTGGTGATTATGCCAGGAGGGAAGGCTCTTTGGATAAGTGTGTCCTTCAGTTCCTCTAGTCTTTGTTCACATTTGGATGATTCTGATTCTAAGGTACAAATCCGTTTTGCCAGGTTGAAGGGAATGTTGAGTTTGGTGTGTTTTGGATGACATGTGAAAAGAAGATACTGTTTGGAGTCGGTGGGTTTGTAGAGTATGCCCATTTCTATTTTCCCATCTTGGTTTTTGATTAGGATATCCAGAAAGGCAAGTTCTTTGAGGTTAAACTCCACTGTTATTGCTGAGGTTTTTATCATGTTTTTGAATTCAGTTAACTTGTCAGTATTTTCCTGCCATAAAATAAATCATACAGGTATCTTTTCCAATTGTTTCTGAGTTGTGTATGGAACATATCACCAAATATTAGAAGAGATTGGTTGTAGATTTTTGTTCGTGGAATCCCATGACTAAGTTGGCATATGTGGGGGTCTACTTTCGCAACCATCACCGTTCCTGATGTTTTGTGGTTATCCGACCCATTGAAGGTAAAAAGTTGTTTTCAAGTATGAATCTGAGCCCATCAATGATAAATTCTTTTCCTATGCATTTTGGAAGTTCAGATTGGTGAGTGTCTAACCAGTATTGGATTGCAGTTATTCGATAATCATGGGGAATGTTGGTGTATCGGTTGAGAACATCAAATGAAGTAAAAATTGTATGTTTATTTACCGTTTTTGGCAGATGATTTAGCACATCTAAGTCATCTTGTATGTAGTTCTGTATGTTTTAGGAAGGGCTTTAAGAGGATGTCCAAGAAGTTGCTGAGTCTGTGTTTCACATGCTGGGCCTGCTATGGTTGGTCTCAATTTTAGATCATCTGGAGGTGTTAGCTGTATGTATTTGTCTCTTTTACTCTTTTACTCTTTTACTTGTTTCAGTCATTTGACTGCGGCCATGCTGGAGCACCGCCTTTAGTCGAATCAAATCGACCCCAGGACTTATTCGTTGTAAGCCTAGTACTTATTCTATCGGTCTCTTTTTGCCGAACCGCTAGGTTACGGGGACCTAAACACAGATACACAACATATACACACATACATATATATATATATATACATACATATATACGACGGGCTTCTTTCAGTTTCCGTCTACCAAATCCACTCACAAGGCTTTGGTCGGCCCGAGGCTATGGTAGAAGACACTTGCCCAAGGTGCCACGCAGTGGGACTGAACCCGGAACCATGTGGTTGGTAGGCAAGCTACTTACCACACAGCCACTCCTGCGCCTGTTGAGGATTTACAGGCATCCTTTATCCTTTTGCATTTATGGATTTTTGGTAAACCATAAAAGTTGCTCGTTTTGCATTTGAAGTGGAATAAATAGTCAATTTCTTTGCTGGTTAAGCTTTTGTTACACTTCTTTAAAAGAGTTGTGAAGTTTTCCATTATATTTTACTTTTTATAGTGGGTTGCTTTTCCATAATAGTTATTGTCCTCTAGCATTGTAAGTGCTAAGTCTTTATAGTAATTTGTGTCCATGATAACGACAGTGCTTCCTTTATCGGCTTCTTTAATAGTTATATCTATATTTTCTTACAAGTCCAGTAGATTCTTTCATTCATGCTTTGTAAAGTTTGATTTAATGTTTCTACGTTCAAATCTTTCAAAGGGGAAATCCATAATGTATTCACAGTAGGAGTCCAGTCCCTTTATTTGGGCAAAAGTTGCTTCTGTTTTTGGCTAGTGATTCGTCCTCATTGTTAGAATTGTTGATGGAGTATTTAGCCAGCCTGAGTTTTCGGCAGAATTCTGCAATGTCATTTTTCAGTTTGGGGAAGTTTGGTCTTTGTGGTGTGAGTTTAAACTTCACTTCCTTACTTAGAATTTCTATTTGGGTGTCAGTTAATGGTTTTTTGAAAGGCTAATTACCTTTGGTTTCTCATGTAGGAGGGCCAATGTGTGTCCTGGTATTTCTGTCCTT
This sequence comes from Octopus bimaculoides, assembly GCF_001194135.2. Taxonomy (NCBI): domain Eukaryota; kingdom Metazoa; phylum Mollusca; class Cephalopoda; order Octopoda; family Octopodidae; genus Octopus; species Octopus bimaculoides. Next base: position 9,053,091 of record NC_069009.1, read on the forward strand.
GTGCTAAAAAAGGAATATAACTTTGAGTGTGGTTGCTCTTTGTTGTTGAACTGTTTTGAGTGGGTCTGTAGGGTGGTTTTGATGATGAGTGTATTGAGGAGGTGGGGTCTGTTGTAGTTGCTATTGTGTTGCAGTCCTGTTGGGGTTCTGAGAGGTCTGGGTAGTTTGGGTGGGTCTCTTCCAAAGGCCATTTATGCTTTCTTCAACAAGACACTCTTCACAACATACACACTTATCAACTCACAGCTGGTCATTTTTCAAAACATTGAAAGGACATTCACCACAATACACACACACACAGACACACGCGTGCGTGCAAAAACATACGCACACAGAGGTGGGCATAAAACCCATCCAATAAATACGTTTTAGCCACTCCCTTGGCAAGAATACACAAAGATTTCTTTTAGACAATAGACACCCCTTCTCTCACTCTCTTTAAAGAAGACTTCAACGAAAAATCTCCAGACATTTTCTTGACCTCCAGGCAGAAGATAAACTGTTTTTACTTGAAATTTTTCTAAATTTTTACTAATATTTGATAAGATGAGAAACATCAAAACCGGTAATATTTTCTTTATATAATTTTAAAAATCATTTTTATTAAATT
>NC_069009.1:9055851-9057420 GCF_001194135.2 Octopus bimaculoides
AGAGAGAGAGAGAGAGAGAGAGAGAAAGTGATACATAAACCCTAACCCTAACACCCTAGTGAAAATCGTGGCATATTTACCAAACATTGACGAACATGAGTTATATTGCAGTGAATGTTTTGTGCGCGTGTATGCGTTTGAGATAGCAAGAGAGAAGAGAGAGAGAGAAGAAGAGGGATAGAGAGAGGGGGAGAAAGGAATAGAGAACGGGAGTAATGAAGAGAGAGAAAGAGAGTAAGGGAGAATGGAAGACAGTTATAAAATATCAATGCGTGCGCATGTTTATATAAGAAACACACACAAAGTAAATCTTATATCTATAATGTGGATGTGTGTATGTGTTTATGTGTATGTTGTTGTCACAGATCGCGTATGTGTGGTTGTGTGTGTTTTTACGTATCTATGTTATGAAAAATAGGTAAAAGATACTAAGAGGAAAGTTTAATCTATAACTTTGTATGTTTCACTTTCTCTCTCTCTCTCTCTCTCTCTCTCTCTCCCTCTTTTACTCTTACTCTCTATATTATATGTTGACCGCGTGATCGATGTGTAAGAACGCCGGTACAGGTAGAAGGGAAGAAATATAAAAGTTGTTAGAAACAACAGCCAAATCTCCCTTAAATCACACAAAGTAAACGGAATTTTAAAAATCTAATTACTGCACTGGAAAGTTCAGATCGAGAAAATTCCATTGATGTAAAAAATTTTAACGAAAAAGTGGAAAATGTGGATTTCTATAAACTTTTTAAAAGGCTTCACACAGACACACATCTTCAGCTTTATTATACAAGCATACATTGAAAATATCGTATGCAGCATCTAACAACATGAAGTACCACATACATAAATACAACAATAAGAAAATAAAAATGCAAACAACGCCTGCAGACAATGAACATACAGATCAAAACTACACAGGATATAGGATCAAAAACAAAAATAAACAAAACGAAAATCAGAAAAACTTAGATAATGTCCCCGACAAGTACAATAAGATCAAAACAAAAACTCAAAAAAGAATTAACAAATAAGAATGCAGCATCAGGAATGCTTTAGACACTGACAATCAAACGGAGCATTACAAAAGCAAAAACAAAAAAGCACCAGATAAAATACAAAAATAAAAATAGTACAAATAACTGCACCTGTCGCAAGAAGTTCGCATGTCTGCTCATGTACCACTGTGTCCAAACAAACATAATATACAAATGCACAATCACTGCATCACAACAAAAATACTCATCCATAGGTGCCTCAAAAAACCAATTTAAGGTTCGTTGTCGCAGCCATATCTCATCATTCTGAAAGGTAATCAGACAACACACAACTTCACTAGCAAACCTAATATGGAGACTGAAGGATGGAAAAATCAAATACCAAACGAAATGGTCAATAATTAAAAAAATGCACACTCATGCAGTACGCTATCCAGCACATGCGACCTTTGCCTTGAGGAAGCCTTATGCATCCTGCAGAGTAATGAAAACTTGGTAAACAAGCATGCTGAGAAAATTCTGAGATGTCCCCACTGCACCAAATATGCATTTTCAAGATTAGACACTGTGAAAT
>NC_069009.1:9057430-9060415 GCF_001194135.2 Octopus bimaculoides
CCTATTTATATGTATGGGTGCTTACCCATGTGTATACAGTCCATGAAAGTATCTATTTGTTTGTGTAGATATATAAATCTCCCTGATATATGTGTGTGTGTGTGTGTGTGTGTGTGTGTGTGTGTGTGTGTGTGTGTGTGTGTGTATATATATATATATGCACGTGTATGTGTAAGCATGGATATATGTGTGTGCATGCATGTGAATAGGAGACTATGGGTATACATGTATTAATGTATGTGTGCCTATGCTTATATGCACATGTATGCACAGGAGTGTGTGGGCGAAAATATAAAGACATATATATATATATATATATATATATATATATATATATATATATATATATACTACATATGTGGGAAATTCTGTGGGTGTGTTTGTGCAGTTGTTAGCTAACTACTCTTACATCGTTTTATCGATTTTGAGGAAACTTGATACGGAAGTTGAACTCATGTCTGGAAACCTCGTGGCATGCTCAGATTGTTGGAAAACTCGATAATAGGGCTCCTAGAAGGGATTCTTATATATATCCAAGGGAAATAACCCATTCATTTTCCTAAATTATTTGGTAAAAATGAAATTAAGTATGCTTATTTCTTTGTATTTGAACTGTTAGTGTTATTTTTGCAATTTAAACAAGTAAGTAGTATTTTCATAAACAATAGATCCGCTTATTTCAGTTAGTGACTTATTCACAAATATACCAACACTAGCGCCCCTGAGGGTAATATTCTCTGGAAACACACAAAAGCCCTTTTCAGAGTTATTTACTTTGAATTGTTACTATCTCATATCTGATTAGCCAGTTATTACGTAACATGCTTCATGATTTTAGTATACATACCTTATTAGTATTTCCTCCTAAGTTTTGTATACTCTGGGAACGCATTAAAGCCCTTTATTTGAATTCTTACTATCGGGTAACTAATTTCATGTTATTACATAACTGACTTCACAATTTAGGTATTCATAACTTATTGGGAATTTCTAAAAACAAAATCCTGTGTAAGACAATTCGGTATTCTCTGTAAATGCACAAAAAACCGTTTTAAGGGCTACATACTTTGTATTATTGTTATTGGATTAGCGGAACAATTATTTTCTCTCAAGATACTTACACTCTGTCATACATGCACACTGACATTGCATATCCAGTGAAGCATACTAGCTTCGTGTCTTTCTAACCTATGTAAGTCTTCGGTAGTCATAGCCCATGTCTCACTGCCATGTAGCACAGCTGTTTGCACACAGGCATCATATAGTTCACCTTTCACTCTGAGAGAGAGGCCCTTTGTTGTAAACAGAGGTAGGAGCTCTCTGAACTTTGTCCAGCCTATTCTCATTCTTGAAGCTACACTCTCGGTGCATCCATCTCCACTACTGACTTGGTCACCCAGATAATGGAAGCTATCTACTACCTCTAGCTTACCCCACTGGCATTTGGAGTCTATTTTCTGTACATTTTCAATATATATTGTACCTGAATACCTTTCACACACAAAACCTATTTTCCCAATTAACTTTCCTCTGAAATTGCTGCACCTCTTATGTGTCCATAGCTTGCACTGGGCACATCTTATGGAATTTTTGCCAACACCTTTCCTACAGATCAAGTAGGGCCATCTATCTGAGGGGATTTGTGGTTTGTTTGCTTTCCTACTTACTAAGACTTTGTTTTTTGCTAGATTAACTCTAAGACCTTTTGATTCTAGACCTTGCTTCCACACCTGAAACTTCTTCTCTAGTTCTGGTATATATATATATATATATATATATATATATATATATGTGTTTATATATATGTTTATATATATACATTAGAGGAAAAGGACATCAAAACCAAGGCAAGACGAGTATCTCAAGTTATTTATAGTATTTTAATTAGGGTAAGGTTAATTTGAAGTCTTACAGCTGTTTCTGAGATATCCCAAGTGATAGGCTAGCATGTCCATACACTGGGTATTCTGTCATCAGAGACAAAGTGAGGGAAATTCACAGTTTATATTGAATAAAATAAAAGAATAAAGAGTAAAATTAGGTATAAGAATACAAACAGGATAATAAAAGTTTACAATTTATCTTTTTCCAAAGTGTATGGAGGTTGGTCCATACTTCTGTGAAGGTATAGGTCCTTATGCTTAGTCCCAGGTAAATCCAGGCAGAATTTTGGCAGTATTTTGAATGATGTGGTCATGTTGAAGTGGTTAGCTATATACCCGCATGGGTATATAGTGTGAGAAAGACGGACATCAAGATAGACAGAAGTGGGTTGTGAGTGAGTGGATAGAAAAGAGAGAAGAGAGAAAAGAAGGAGAGAAAGAGAAAAAAAGAGAGAAGACGGAAATGGGATAGGTGCATGGAAAGAATGAATGAGATTGAAAGTAAGGTAAAATCAGAAACAAAATAAAAAATTAAAAAATAAAAAATCATATAAATATAAGGCAGGATGTGTGTGTGTGTGTGTGTACGTGATTGTACTTTATGCATGTCCACAAATTAGCACACATGTCGCTCCAATTTTAGGAGGAGATTTGTCATGACCCTATCTGAATTTTCGTCAACTTTTTCTCTCAGAGGTACCTGCGTATAGCTATGAAAATCGATTTTCAACCATAACTTTTACCAATTTTGAAGTTTGTTGACATGGCGAAGTCAAATTGCGTACACGTGTGAAAAAGAGGGGGAGATACAGAGTGTTTGCTAGCATCTAACAAAAAAAAAAATGGAAAGAAAAAGTGGAAGAGGGAGACAGAAAGCGTCTAAGCAAAGAAAATGTTTGTAACCAGGACAGAGTTTATTTGCCAGCGTGTAATAAAAAAAAAGGAACGAAAAAGTGGAAGAGGGAAACAGAAAGCGTCTAACAAATCATTTATTTATTTTTAATCATTCATCTTTCTCCCCCCTCTCACTCTCACACACACGCACATATACTACTTTGGGAGCGAAAGAGTTTTGTTTATATTTCATGCCGAAGAAAAAGGT
>NC_069009.1:9060778-9063778 GCF_001194135.2 Octopus bimaculoides
AGTGGGGATGACCCAGGTTCAAATCCCACTGGAGACAGGATTTTGGAAAGCAGCAGAAGGAACCTAGGAGTCATGACCTGTGTGGGCCTGGCTCTTGTAGAGAGTCATGTATAAGGGCTGAAACACTTATCGAATGTGAATTCTTCCTTTGAAGGTCTCTCCTGCTGTGAGCTCACCTTGCGGCAAGTTTCTGTTATGTATTTTCTGTTTCAGTTGTATGACAAAATACAGTGTCCCTACAAGTCATTAATAAAGCAATTAAGGGCATGAAGGGAAGGAAAGCCATAGATTCATCAGGAATAGTTGCAGAAAAGCTCAAAACATCTGGTGAAGTTGGATATATGATTAACACCCAGATAGTTAATAGAAGTTATGCAAGAAGCTGTCAAATCCAATGACTGACATAGCAGTATTATCACAAAAATTACTACACAGGCAAAAGAGTTGCCTTAGAGAGGAAATCCAAGTACTAGATCAGGTTATGAAGGTTACAGAAAGAGCCTTAGCATAACTGATCTGTAACAGAGTAGCCCTTGTTGGCTCTGTGCCCAAAAGAGGTAGCACAAAAGTAAAGTGAGTAACAGCAGGAGAAACAATTAGCTAAGAGTAAATCCCTGTTCCTGGCACTGACTTAGAGAAGGCATTTGGCATAGTAACACAATTTGGTTTTCACTAATGAAATTAAGTGTAGATGAGTCACTTGTGTACAAATCATCATTGGCACCACTCCTGTCTGAGTTTGATTCATCCAGCACCTCTATGATGCTTAAACATGACACAGCTCAGAAGGCCAAGTGAGAATGGAATAGTCTCAGGCATTGATCACATGGCAGGGTGGGTGATGGTCTTGGTTGGAATTGCCAGGTCTTGCATTGCCTTCTTTTTGCTTCTTCTTTAGGCTTTCTCCTCCCCTCCAAAGTGGAATAACCGAAATGAATTACTTTTCCCCAGGATGGATGGTTGGCAGCTTCTGTCTCCCATGTGTTTAGGCTGATTCTGGCTTGAAGGAGGGAAGACTTCAGTTGGTCTTTGAATCTGTCAATTTAGTGCTCCTCAATGTCATTTGTCATTGACGAGCTCGCTGTAGAGGATGGTCTGTGGGAGTCTTGTAAAAACCATCCAGATGACATACCCTGACCACCCGAGGTGAGGCTTGAGCATGGCAGCTTCAATTCTCAACATTTCTTAGTGATTGTAGACTCCATTGCTGGTTCATTGGTCCTGCCATTTGATGCTGAGAATCTGCCAGAGCTTGGTTTGTTGGAAACACCCTAGCTTTTTTAGGTCTTTTCAATTTAGGGTCCATGTCTTGTAAGTGTAAAGCAAGATGGCAGTAAGTAAAGTGAAAGTCAATAACGATTTTAATGATGAATTTAGCATCAAAGCAGGAGTCCATCAAGGCTTTGTCTTCAGTCCTCTCTTATTCATTATTGTCTTATGGGCCATTACAGAGGAATTTAAGACTGGCTATCAATAGGAACTTCTGTATGCTCATGATCTAGTTCTTGTAGCTGAATTTTTAGTGGAATCAAAGAGGAAATTCCAGGCATGAAAAGCAGACCTAGAATTGAGAGGGGTCAAAGTAAACCTAGCAATGGCTAAGGTTTTAACTAACTCAATACTTTTCAGTAGAGAGCATATCTATTAATTTTTGGAAGGATCAGTTTGACTGTGACTTCAATGCTTCAGGTTAACCATCATCTGACACACTGCATGTGTACCCCATCCTCAGATGGACTTAAGAGCTAATGATGGACATCACACTGGGAGATAGATAATTCATTTACTACTTTTTCATCTTTTACTTGTTTCAGTTATCAGTCTGTGGCCATGCCAGGGCACCATTTTGAAGAATTTTTATTAAAAGGAATCGATCCCTGAACTGACATTTTTTTCCAAAGCCTGGTATTTATTATATCAGGCTCTTTTGCAGAATAGCTAAGATATGGGGACATAAACACACCAATACCAGCTGTCATGCAGTGGTGGGGACAAACACAGACACAGAGACACATAGATATATATACAACAGGCTTCTTTCAGTTTCTGTTTACAAAATTCATTCACAAGGCTTTGGTTGGCCTGAAACTATAATAGAAGATGCTTGCCCAAGGTGCCATGCTGTGGGACTGAACCCAAAACTATGTGGTTGGGAAACAAGCTTCTTACCACACAGTATTGCACTCACAGTTGCAAGAGCAAGATTGTGGTTCCAATTATAGACCAAGTGGTGCATTGTGTTCTTGAGCAAAACACTTCATCTTACATTGCTCTGCAATCACTTCAACATCTCACACGTGGTACACCGTTGATTTGATGGCGGGAGTGAGCTAATGTACAGCACGTACATTTGATTACTATAAACAAAATCATTTGTACCGGTCATTCGGCAAAGACTGAACACTCATACGTCATATTTGTTGGGAGAGTCCATCATACATACATACATATCTACATACATACATATATATATATGTATATATATATATATATATATATATATATATATATATATATATATATATATATATATATGTGTGTGTGTGTATATATATATTTGTATTTATAGATCTCTACCAAAAATATGTCTATCATATTTATCAAATCTGGCCCTGAGGAGATACTATATTCCATATTTTATAACATACAGGAGTGAGTCGGGATATTGCATCAAAATGTTCATAGGCCATTAAAAAGTTTTTTACAATGGATCGCGTTATAGCTCTTATTTAAATTGATATATATATACTGGCTGGCCCAAAAGTAAGCTTACAGTTATTCGACTATCTCTTTCACATTTATATATTAACAGTTTAGATCTTAATTATGAAAAAATATGAAACCATTATTCTATGCTAATTTAATTAATTTTGTCAAGCTCCCTTTTCAGTTTGTAACTGAAATTTAAATGTAATAAAATGTTTCCAAAGAAATTTGAAGTGCCCACATGATACCTGTAAACCTACTTTTGGGCTACCTTGTGTATATATATATATATAT
>NC_069009.1:9064336-9065026 GCF_001194135.2 Octopus bimaculoides
ATACACACACACATATATATCTATGTATGTATGTCTGTATACGATGGGCTTCTTTCAGTTTCTGTCGATCATATCCTCTCACAAGACTTTGGCCAGCCCAAGGACATAGTAGAGGACACTTGCCCAAAGTGCCATGCAGTAGAACAGAACCATGTGGTTGGGAAGCAGACATCTTACCATACAGTCATGCCTGTACTTTGTATAGTGAGACCTAGAATCAAACCACAAATATTCAGTAGTCAGGTCCATACCATGCATAGGTCACATTCAAGTCTATCCTGATTATCAACCAATCAGTTTGCAGCAATATCATGCCATATCATGAACATGATCTGAAATGTCCTTGAAGTTCCCATGTTTTTCAGTGTTTAGCAACCTGGTCCCCAAACCTCAGAACATTGAGAAACTTCTTTTCCTCCTCTCCCTTAGTCAAACCTGTCACCTAGTTTCCCTTCTAGCTACCTGGTATAGCTCTCAAGTTTGTTACTATACAGCTACACCCACGCCTATTAGTAGGGTGTTGTTATAAGAAATAAATGGTTTCACATAAAGTGAAACCATTATTACTCAAATTACAATCAAATAATTGCAAATATATTTGCATGAAACCATTGATAACATTTTAACAGTATTCTGTTATAAAAATAAAATACATGCCCGCATGTGTGTGTATGTGTGTGCATGTGCACA
>NC_069009.1:9065778-9067671 GCF_001194135.2 Octopus bimaculoides
CAACACCAGGCTCCAGTCTGATTTGGCAGAGTTTCTACAGCTGGATGCCCTTCCTAACGCCAACCACTCTGAGAGTGTAGTGGGTGCTTTTATGTGCCAACAGCACAAGGGCCAGTCTGGCGGTACTGCCAACGACCATGCTCAAATGGTGTTTTTTACGTACCACCTGCACAGGAGTCAGTCCAGCGGCACTGGCAACGACCTCGCTGTCAGTCCAGCGGCACATATATTCGTTGTGTGCATGTGTGTATCTTCCGTCTTTTACTTGTTTCAGTCATTAGACTGTGGCCATCCTGGAGCACTGCCTTGGAAAAGCTTTAGTCAAGGGAACATTATTTTTTCTTGTAAACCTGATACTTATTATATTGGTCTTTTTTGCTGAACTACTAAGTTACAGGGCTGTAAACACACCAAAATCAGTTGTCAAGCAGTAAGACGGCAGGGGGAAGCACAAACAGAAACATACACACACACACAAACACACAAAAGGTTTCTCTTAGTTTCCATCAACCAAACCCACCCACAAGACTTTGGCCAGCCCAATACTATTGTAGAAGACAGTTATCCAAGATGCTATGCAATGGGATTGAACCTAGTACCATATGGTTGGGAAGTGAGCTTCTTACCACATGGCCATATAATTCCCAGTGCAGGCATTGCATTGAGTTCTTGAGTGAAACACTTTATTTTATGTTGCTCTGTGATCATTTTGACATCTGATGTGTGACACACTTGTGCACACCTGTACAGGTAATGTCAGTTTGGTGAAGGGAGTGCGCTTATGTGAGCACAAACATTTGATCACTATAAACAAATCGCCTGTGTGGTTGTTCAAGGAATTGCAGAACCCTCAAACATTGTTTAACAATAGGGGAGTCCATGATGTATCTGGCTCATGATCACAACAAGGTCATGAGTTCAATTCCTAGCAATGCATTGTATGCTTGAGCAAGACACTTTACTTCACATTGCTCCAGTCCACACTCAGCTGGCAAAAATGAGTTGTACCTGTAATTCAAAGGGTCAGCCTTGTCACATCTTGTGTCAGACTGAATCTCCCTGAGAACTATGCTAAGGGTACACGTGTCTGTGGAGTGCACATTAATTTCACAAGCAGGCCGTTCTGTTAACCAGATCAACTGGAACCACCTTCGTCATTGTAACCAACAGAGTGCTGGAGTGCCATATATATATATATATATGTATGTGTATATATGTGTGTGTGTGTGTACATATATATATATGTATGTATGTATGTATATAATAGCTGAAAATCTTGTCGTTGCAGGGTAATTTTCACAATAAAATGCCTTGGTGAACTTTCAGAATAGCACACACACACACGTGAATTGGATTTCCTCTATTTTGATGGAAATTTTTCAAAATTTTTTTAACACATCCTTGCAAATATTGGTGGAAAGCTTTTTATGAAAAAATTTTTTTTGAAAATTAATGAATATTTTTTTCAAATGCCCCTCCCCAACCCAGTACTGATTTTGGCCAGCTTTTTTTATGAGTTGATATGATGCTGAAAAATATGACAACACAAAATTTGTTTTCCATTGATTTTCACATTATAAAACAATAACATGTTCTGGCAGATATTTTGATGTGTGTGTGTGTGTGTGGTGGTGGGGAAATGGAAAACAAAATACAAGCAGCACAAGCACTTTCATGCATGAAAATAATTTCTAAGCATACACATGGGCACAGGTATGATTGTGGGGTAAGAAGCTTGTTTCTCAGCCACATGGTTCTGTGTTCAGTCCCACTGCATGGCACCTTGGGCAAGTGTCTTCTACTATAGCCTCAGGCTGACCAAAGCCTTGTGAGTGGATTTGGAAGACAGAAACTTAAAGAAGCCTGTCATATATATATATATATATATATATA
>NC_069009.1:9068020-9068778 GCF_001194135.2 Octopus bimaculoides
ATATATATATATATATATATATATATATATATATATATATATATATACATGTATATGTATATATGTATGTAGGTAGGTAGGTAGGTAGGTAGGTAGGTAGGTAGGTAGGTAGGTAAAGTAGGTAGGTGCCTTTTCAAAACATTGTCTGGTTTAAAAAGCCACATCAGATGCCATGATGGTTCTAAGGTGTAGGTACAGGAGGTGGACAAACCCTGCATAAGGAGTAGACAACCACCATGTGTCTATATGTATGTGTCTGCGTTTATTCCCCCAGCATGGCCACAGTCAAAATGACTGAAAAGAAAAAGAATAAAAGTACAATATGTACACCTAAAAACATTTGAAGAGAAATATATTAGGGAATGATTAAGAACTGTAATATCGGTATACAGGTATCTTGACCGAGACCTTTGGAAATGTGCTGTGCGTGAGAAGACCCGGCAAGCCAAGTAAGATCGTTGCCAGTGCCCCTGGACTGGTTCTTGTGCGGGTGGCACATGAGATGCACCATTTTGAGCGTGGCCGTTGCCAGTACCGCCTGACTGGCTCCCGTAGGATTTTCGAGCGAGATCGTTGCCAGTGCCCCTGGACTGGCTTGTGCGGGTGGCACATAAAAGACACCATTTCAAGCGTGGCCGTTTTCGTGCGGGTGACACGTAAAAGCACCCACTACACTCTCTGAGCGGTTGGCGTTAGGAACGGCATCCAGCTGTAGAAACTCTGCCAAATTAGACTGGAGCCTGGTGTTGCCATCCGGT
>NC_069009.1:9069948-9070342 GCF_001194135.2 Octopus bimaculoides
GTGATGGGTAAATTGTCGCCATTTTATATTTTTAATTTTCTGCATGTGCATTGTTTGTTTTTGATTTTGTCAGCCACACAGTATAGTAGGGTCAGTTGGGTACTAGCACCATGACGCAATTCACTCTGCCAGAAATTTGGAAACGGCATGCTGTACTGCTTGGCATTTGTGCCAGAAGCTCCAATATAAACATTTAAGAGTGTTTGGGTGTTAATTTGAGGACAGTGCAATCTGAGGACATGTACCAAGAGTGATAAAAATGAAACATCATGGTGTTTGGAGTGATCACTAGTGATGGCGATATTATGCTTCCATTCATCTTCCCAAACGGCCTTAGACTCAGTATGGAGACCTACATCAAGTGCCCGGAGTTGGTAGTGCTTCTCTGGGTCAA
>NC_069009.1:9070352-9071155 GCF_001194135.2 Octopus bimaculoides
ATGATGATGATATATATAAGAGGGTTGTAGTTTGCTTGAGGCATTGTAATATCGAAGAAAGGAGAAAGGGAAAATGATAAAGCTTCTGAGAATGCAGAAAGTTTAACAAAACCTTTATATTTCAGGCACAAAGGCCAATCCTCAGAAAATAAAGACAGTCTGGAAAATATCTGGTAATACAATTTCTGTTAACCCATTCAAATCCCTCAGCGTTATGTTATCAGCAACAGTCACTCCCCAAATGTTAGTGTAATTGACTTCCCAAGTGTTGGTGTAAACAGACTTCCAACTGTTGCTGCAGGCAACCCATCATCCATCGGATGATGTGGAGAGTGGAGTGACTGCTGCTGATAACATAACGCTAAGGAATTTCAGGAGGTTAATGGAACCTGTATAACCAAACATTTCCCATACTGTTTTTCTTCTAAGGATAGGCCTTTACGCCTGAAATATAAAGGTTTTGTTAAACTTTCTGCATTGTTAGAAGCTTTCCCATTTTCCTGTTTTCCCTTCTTATATATATATATATTTATATGTTCATATATATATATGTAAATATATAAAAATAAAAAGATAAAGAGAGCAATGGTAAGTTTGGAGAAGTATTCTCCAGCCTTACCATTGCTCTCTTTATCCTTTTATTTCTATATATTTACATATACACACACTAATACACGACTTATAATCCCCAATCCTGTTCATACAATGACTGGGGCAAACTAGTCGGTATACAGCACTTACTTGGTATTACCTGTATCCTCTTGGGTTTGGTTAAATCCAATACCCTCCTTAACCTTATGTTC
>NC_069009.1:9071996-9072973 GCF_001194135.2 Octopus bimaculoides
GTGGCTGCTGGAAGACCCTATGTCTGGCAACAGGACTCTGCACCATGCCACACAAGCAGGAGAACCCAGTCATGGCTGTCAGACAATTTCTGTGTCCACATCGCCTCTAACATCTGGCAACCTACCTTCCCAGACTGCAGTCCTCTTAATTATTATATGTAAGGTGCAATTGAACAAGAGACCAACAAAACTTGTAACACCAAAGATGAACTAAAGGCAAGGATTATGGCAGCATTCACCAGCTTAAACAAGGAGACCATCCATAAGAGTTGCAGGAGATTCCAAAGTCATCTGGAGGCTATGGTTGAAGCCAATGGCAATTTTATTGAATGAATTTAGTCTTTAGTATTTCAAGATATTTTTATGTAATTTTGATAAATATGTCTGTTAAAATGAGATGTCGGCACAGACATGGCTGTGTGGTAAGAAGCTTGCTTCCCAACTACATGGTTTGGGGTTTAGTCCCACTGCGTGGCACTTTGGGCAAGTGTCTTCTACTATAGCTTCAAGCCACCCAAAGCCTTGTGAGTGGGCAATAGTGGTTCATTGAGATGGAGGATGTGGATATTTTTCGTATCAAAGAACAATAAACTGAAAAAAAAAGTTCTTTTTATATTCTACAGTAGGCGACCAGGGTTGTCAGGTGTGTCAATAAGAATACAAGAGTTATGGAATGGAGTTGGTAAGATCTGAGCTAGATGTTTCATAGTGAGCGGAACTTCGAAAGTGGTAAAAATTCAAGCGAGGTGTATATTGCCAGCTATTCTTCAGGCTAAGGTTATCTTGATCAAATTAAAAGTTACGTTGTCACAAGGATGTACATGTTGATGCATGGAAGATTCAATCAGAATGTCATTCTGATATACCTCACTTGGATTTTTACCATTTTTGAGGTTCTGCCCGCTATGAAACTTATGTAGACTGGATCTTACCTACTCCATTCTGTAATATATATATATATATAGAGAGAGAGAGAG
>NC_069009.1:9073839-9074749 GCF_001194135.2 Octopus bimaculoides
AATAAGGTGATTAAAATCAAAATAAGCAACAGGATATCCAGAGGTAATGCACTACAATCGTTTCATGCAACTCCATTTAATTGAACAATGTAATCATTACATCAATTTAAAAATGCAGAGCAATCCTCATCTGCATAAAGACATAGAATTTAATTAAATTAGAACAGATGGACACATTAGTATAATTATACCTAAAATCTCCAAGAAGTTAAGGAGACAGACAGAGAATATCTTGCTTTAGCCACACCATGGAAGCTAATAAATAAAATGTCAAAGAAGACTCTGCCTGTCACTGATTTTATTTGTTTTTTATTATTTTAGATTTATAGACTATCATATCAAACCTTGTATATCTAAAGCTTAAGAGAATAAAGGGCATTATCTGTTAGGGGTAGGGGTGAGAGAGCAGACAGAAATCATGGTTGGTATAGTCATAAACTCGTGAGGTCTGGTAAAGGAAAACTTAAAACAAGATGTTGGCTGACAACTAAGCGGGGTTGCCCATTAGCAGACCATTGATAATGAAACGGGAAGTCTTATCATGTAGTACTAAAGTTAAAAGTTTTAAAACAATGTTGCTATATTGTATACAGATAAAATTTATGGCTATTCAGAGGGTTATTAAGAAGACTATATTAACAAAAGGATAGAAATTTATGGATACTTTTGAGCATATACCAAACTTATACCACAATAGAGGGAGGAAAAGAAAAGAAAATTATTCAGAAATAGTTTAATGTTTATATATTGTACACTTAAAAACTAACTCATCATATGGTATTTATGAATATTGATTAATAGGTATATATATATATATGTGGAGACGCAATGGCCCAATGGTTAAGGCATCAGACTCGTGATCATAGGATCCCGGTTTCGATTCCCAGACTGGGCGTTGTGAGTGTTTATT
>NC_069009.1:9074849-9077892 GCF_001194135.2 Octopus bimaculoides
TAGGCTTAGAAAATAGGCCCTGGAGTTGATTTGTTTTACTAAACTCCTTTGAAGTGGTGCTCCAGCATGGCTGCAGTCAAATGACTGCAACAAATAGAAGAAATATCTTAGCACATGGGCAGAGACACAGAATGAGCAAATAGTTAAGATGTTATAACCACAATGTTTTGAAGTTTGATTCAATTACAGGATCATTTGTTTCAGTCACTAGGGCACCATGTTGAAGGATTTTAGTCAAAGGGATCAGCCCCAGTGCTAATTTCTTTTTTTCTTAGGTATGAATTTATTCTATCAGTCTCTTTTGTCAAATGGCTACGTTGTGAGAATATAAATAAACCAACACCAGTTGTCAAGCACTGGTGGTGGGTTTGGGGTGTTGGGGACACAAGACAAACACACACATGCATGCACATATACACACAAATACACACATTCAAATTGAAAGAGTGGAACAGGTAAAATGCACACTACAGATGTTTCTTAGCTGGCTGAAACATTTTATGTAATAGTTATGCAACAAACTATGGTCAACATAGCATAGTTTGTTGCATAACTTTGAATTGACTTAGAAATTCTGAATTTACATATATATATATATATATATATATATATATATATATATATATACACACACAAACACACAGTGGCCTTCACACAGTATCCCTCTACCAAATTCACTCACAAGGCATCAATTGGCCAGGAGATATAGTGGAAGACATCTGTGGAGGACCTTGGCTAAATGTCTTCTACCATAGCCCTGGGAATATGATAAATGGAAACTGTGTAGAATCTTGTCATGTATATGTGTGTGTGTGTGTGTGTGTGTGTGTGTGTGTGTGTGGTTTGCATTTATCCTCACACAGCTTGACAATGGCTGTTGGTTTGATTACATTCCCATAATCTAGTGGTTTGGCAAAAGGGACAGATTGATTGACAATGTCACCTTCAGTGCATTAAGGTAATCTCAGCCTGATGAATAGCTATGGTGAGTACAGGTTGTTTCATATCTATCACATCAAGAACTTCAGCTAGCTAAGAAACATATGTAGTGTGCATTTTACCTGTTCCACTTCCTCAATCTGGATTTTCATTTGTATTTGTACCAGCTTTAGATGCTAATTGTGAGCTATATAGAAACTATCAGCCTATTGAAATAAGTACCAGGGTCAATTTGTTTGACTAATCCTTTCAAGGAGGTGTCACAGTATAGCCCAGAATCCAGTGACTGAGGTGCAAGATAAAAGATAGTTATAAAGCATGCATGTGTGCACAATTGCACAGCTTAGAGAGGACATGGCTTTGAAGTGAAATTGGGTGGAGGGGAGACTGTTTCAAAGCTTTTCAGATGGATTCTCTCTGTAATTCAGAAGATACGACCTTTTCATGCACAATGCCAGGTTGATTCTACATAAAGATTATGTTTAGGATAAATGTTTCAGTGGTATACTCAGCCACATACATGTTAACGCAGGAGCAGTTAATGCAGGTATTGTCGTTGTTAAACCACAGAGATCAACCATCACCGTGGTAAGCATTTTTCTTCTTCATATGTGTTCTGAGTTCAAATTCTGCTGATGTCACTTTGCCTTTAAGCCCTCCAGGCTCAATAAAATGGAATACTAGTCAAGTGTGAGATTGGTGTAACTAGCTAACACTCTCCCTGCAAAATTGCTAACCTTGTGTAATGATGATATTCTTTTAATAGTAGGGCCACAAGCTGATAGAATCATTAGTATGCCAGACAATCCATCTTTACATTCTGAGTTCAAATTCTGCTTGGTGGACTTTGTCTTTCAACCTTTTGGGGTCAATAAAATAAGTACTAGTTAAGGACTAGGATTGATGTTATTGACTTATTCCTTTCCTCAAACTTGCTGGTCTTGTACCAAAATTTGAAAGCAAACTTTTTTTTTAAAGTTTTCTTGTGTTTCAAACAGCAAAACTTATAATACTGAAAAAATAACTACAACTGGTACTACACATCTAATAACTTGAATTTCACATTCCTGATCATCAGACCAGCTATTGAGATTATCTCCCCTTCTCATTCAGAGCTGGTTGCATTTACTACAAATCAAAGATTTCAAAATTTCAGTTTTCTGTTTGCATTTCCCCCAGTCAACATTTCAGTAACTTTTTCATTTTCTACTATACCCACTAATATTAGCTACCATACTATACATTTGGAAAATGTAGTTCTAGATACACTGTGTCTGAATAAAAACTGGTATAGTTGCAACTAGAACATTTTCAATCACAGGTTTGTTTGGATCAGGACTGACCCTGGGCTAAATAACAATAGCTACAACAACACTAACAAGATCATCATCATCATCATCATTATCATCATCAACAACAACAGAAACTAACATCATTTTTAACAACAACAGCAGGCACAACAGCAACAATAAACAAACCAAACTTCACTGAATCTGTGCCAGAATGTCTGTAGAAAAAGCATGAAACAACAGCATCAATTCCTTCGTCCTTCTTGTGCCAAAATTTTAAAGAATGGTTTGTAAAAATTCTCTGTGTTCAATGGAAGCAACGCATTTTACAATATCTGTTGCCACGGACACACCCGGCAACAGTGTCTGCTTTATGGAATGTTGGTCTAATTATGCACATGGCTATATATATTTAAGAGTGAACGTATTCATATTTGCATGCATGTATGTGTGTGTGAGTATGAGTGTGTGTGTGTGTGCATATTACTTATGCATACACACACATTCACTCATATATATGTATAGATATATATATATATATATATATACACATGTACACATGTGCACATGCTTGTATGTATATATGAATGTGTGTGTGTGTGTGTGTGTGTGTGTGTGAGTACATGTATATGTATGCTAACCACTTAATAGTAGGCGTGGCTGTGTAGCAAGAAGTTTGTTTCCCAACCACATGGTTCCATGTTCAGACCCATTGCAAGGCACCGTGGGCAAGTGTCTTCTAGTCTTCTACCATAGCCTTAGGCTGACCAAAGCCTTGTGAGTGGAATTGGTAAACTGAAAGAAGCCTATCATAT
>NC_069009.1:9078339-9079245 GCF_001194135.2 Octopus bimaculoides
ATATATAATACACACACATACACTCACACACACACACACACACAGTGCGATGGGTAAATTGTCACCATTTTATATTTTTAACTTTGCACATTCATATAGTTTGTTTTTGATTTTGTCGATTACATAGTATTGTAAGGTCAGTTGGGCACCATCTGTGAGGAAAACAGCACCATGACACCGTTCTCTCTGAAATCTGGAAATAACATGCTACACTGCTTGGTATTTGTGCTGGAAGCTCCAACACAACCATTTCAGAGTTTTCGCGTGTCAATCTGAGGACAGTACAATCTGAGGAAATGTACCGAGAGTGATAAAAATCAAACATTCAGTCAATATCATGGTGCTTGGATTGATCACAAGTGATTGTGACGTTATGCCTCCATTCATCTTCCCACAGGGTATCAGACTCAACACAGAGGCCTACATCAAGTGCCTGGAGGAAGTAGTGCTTCCCTGGGTCAAGAGGGTGGCTGCTAGGAGACCCTATGTCTGGCAACAGGATTCTGCACCACGTCACACAAGCAGGAGAACCCAGTCATGGCTGTCAGACAATTTCTGTGACCACACCACTCCTAACATCTGGTCATCTAACTCCCCAGACTGCAACCCCCTTGATTATTATGTGTGGGTGCAGTTGAGCAAAAGACTAACAAAACTCCTTGTAACACCAAAGATGAACTGAAGGCAAGGATTATGGCAGCATTCACCAGCTTAAATAAGGAGTCTGACCATAAGAGTTGCAGGAGATTCCAAAGTCATCTGGAGGCTGTGGTTGAAGCCAATGGCGATTTTATTGAATAAATTTCAAGATATTTTTATGTAAATTTGGTAAATATATATGTTACAATGAAATGTCAGTGTTATTTTCATCCTTGTGTAATTAGATGTCAGTTTATTCACTGCACC
>NC_069009.1:9081076-9084402 GCF_001194135.2 Octopus bimaculoides
CTTACACTCTGTCGAGTATACACACTGACATTACACACACTGACATTACACATCCAGCGGAGCATACTGGCTTCGTTTCTTGCGAGCTTACGTATGTCCTCAGCAGTCACGGCCCATATTTCACTGCCATGCAGCATGGCTGTTCGTACACATGCGTCATGCAGTCTGCCTTTTACTCTGAGTGAGAGGCCCTTTGTCACCAGCAGAGGTAAGAGCTCTCTAAACTTTGCCCAGGCTATTCTTATTCTAGCAGCTACACTTTCAGCGCACCTTCCCCCGCTACAAACTTGGTCACCTAGGTATCGGAAGCTATCAACTACTACTAGTTTTTTCTCCCTGGAGTGTGGCAAAGGTTGTTTTCTGCACATTCTCAGTGTTTATAGCTCCTGAGCATCTGCCACATACAAAAACTATCTTGCTAGTTAGCCTTCCTTTGATATTGCTGCACCTCTTATGTGTCCATCGCTTACACTGGGTACATCTACCTGAAGGGGTTTATGTCTTGTCTACCTTCCTACTTGTTAACTTATTAGGACTTTGGTTTTAGCGAGGTTGACTCTAAGGCCCTATATATATATATATATATATATATATATATATATACACACACACACACACATGCAGGTGAGTACATAAGTGCAAAACAAGGTGGCAAAAATAGTACTCGAATATCAAAGATAGAGTAATATATTTTTCATTAAAGCTGCAAAATTATCACAGACCTGTTACTAGAATTTGTGATAAATACTAAATTAAAATTGCGATTGTACTTGTAATATAATGTTATGTGATATAATTCAAAATGCACAATTAAGTATTTAAATATGATTGGGTGGCAGTTTTTTCAAAACATAATGGTGTAATTTTCATTACAAGTTGAGTGGTAGGTTGATATGAAAATTAAACAGCAAAGTGTGATGAGATCAGAAAAAACTTTACGCTATATATCAGAATTGATATTCTATTATATATCAGAATTGGTATTTAACTTTTGTCAGAGCTGATAAAAATATCGACAGGTAATATTTATGCCCACTTGAACCTGCATGTTCAGTTAGAACACACTATACTGCAGTAGATACCATGAGAGAAACTCTCATATTAGTTTTTGGAGCAAAATGCACTTTTGTTTTATTGCTAGCATGGAGATAAAAATGTATCTTTATTCATAAATTTCTTTTCTAAGAACTTTTTCTGTAAAACATATTTTGAAATAGAGTTATATTTTCTCTTTAATAAAGAAAGTCATACTTTCAGTAATGCTACCTTAATAAGTGAAGAAAATGATGGTGCTAAAAAATGGAAACATTAATCTAAAATAACAATCTTTATATGATAATATAGCATTTACTTCGTTTTGGTTACTCAGGATATCCAACATATATATACAAGGTTCAAAGAAACCTACTGAAGCAAGCCAGCATGCTCACAGCATTACCACAGGCAATGGTGAGGCTAAGATGTTGGAAAAGGCATGCACCCTCACAGGCATCATCTGACACCTTGCTGAGGTGAGCTGCCAATGACAAGAACTTCACTGTTAGTGGCCCAGTCTCTCCAAACATCTCAAACACCACCGGTTGGAAGAGACAGTTCACAGCCAGGTCCTGATACCCCAGGGTTTTTGTTCCCTTTGGCTACAGAAGCAGTAACCCTCCCATTTACCACAGCATCCAGGATATGGGGGTGGGGAGAGCAAAAGAGTTACAGACTTTGGTATCTCAGATAAGGCACCTACTTCTTCTCCAGGGACAGAGGGTGAGACCATCTGGTCTCTTCCCATCACTTCTGGATAATCCCACCAGCTGAGGGGATATTAATCCAAGCCAGAGCCCTCTTAATGATTAAGTTTAGCTCAGTCTGATGAGCAAAACGACTGGCATTTGGGTGGCAAGACAGACTGTGAAGACCTGTGCAGTTAAGAAGCTGCAACAGTGACATCTCAGACCCTCACAGAGATCAGTTCCCACTCTGAGTGTGATGGAAATGTGGAGCTTAACAAGACTAAGTAGACCTCCAATGTTGGCCACAAGCAGGGCATCGATCCAGTCCTCTGAGAATTTTGTACTAGCAGAAAGTAGGCAACATCTTGAAAATTGATCAGATTGATCAAGGAGAGAGTTGAAAGGGGCACCTGAATGCAGATTGTCTCTGCTTCCGTCAATCCTCAACTGTAACAGGAACTGACAAACCCAGCTCTATCCACTGTAACAGAGCTTCATACATCTCTCTGTTGGAATTAGTCCAGATCAAAACCCTGAGGTATTGGGACCTGGCAATGAACTATCTCTTCCAACCTGTGGCGTTTGAGACATTTGGAGGGACTGTACCACTAATGGTGAAGTTCTTGTCATCATTAGCAGCTCACCTCGCCAAGGTGTCAGGTGATGCCTGTGAGGGTGCTTGGCTTTTCCAATGCCTTAGCTTCACCATCACTTGTGGTAATGTAGGTCTTGTTGAACATTGTGGTGTGTGACTAATTGAAGCACTTGGTGCTGCATTGATGCTTTTTTTAATTATTTTACTTTCTCCCTTTTTTTTTGTTTTGTCATTCTTTTGTATTATATGGCACCTGTACCAGTAGATCACTAAGAGCACCGTCCGAGCGTGATCGTTGCCAGAGCACCAGCTATCTGGCTTCCGTGCCAGTGGCACGTAAAAGCACCCACTACACTCTCGGAGTGGTTGGCGTTAGGAAGGACATCCAGCTGTAGAAACTTTACCAAATCAGATTGGAGCCTGGTGTAGCCATCTGGTTCACCAGTCCTCAGTCAAATCGTCCAACCCATGCTAGCATGGAAAGCGGACGTTAAACGATGATGATGATGATGTATCACATACATACATGTTATACATGTAATAAAATTGGCGTGTGTGTGTTTATACGTGGTGCTGCAATAAGCCTGTGAATCTGAGAGGAGAATCTGTTGAATAAAATCATATTTAACTGACACTCCTGTATTTTCTTTTATCCAAAGCCAGGAACTTTTCGAACCCCTTCATACATACATGCTGAGACCCCCTTCAGTCATGACTGACCATGAAATTTACTCTCCGAGGCACAAGTCTAGGCAGGGTTGTTTGTGGAAAACCAGCAGTCACCCATGCATACCGGCCTCCCCTCTCCACGCCACCAGTGTTATCCAAGGGAAAGGCAAAGGGGCCGATACAGCTTGGCACCAGTGACGTCGCAACTCATTTCTACAGCTGAGAGAACTGGAGCAATGTGAAATAAAGTGTCTTGCTCAAGAACACAACACGCAGCCTGGTCCGATCGTAAACTTGACGCTCTAACTACTGAACCGGGCCACTGAGCCATGCGCCGT
>NC_069009.1:9085521-9090126 GCF_001194135.2 Octopus bimaculoides
ATGAAGCATTTTTGTTTAAATTTTGTCTAAAATATTCATTGTGGTTCATATGTCTACTGTAGAAATAAAAAAATCTGCATTATTCATTGAATTATTTAACACGTCTCGGACAATTTCCTGAATATTTGATCATTTTTTGCCCGCGTTAAATGAATCGTCTGTTCCTTAAATTCTTTTTTCCTTTCATTAGAATCTTTATCATTAAATCTTCATTATTTGTTTAATCACTTTAAGATATAAATAATATTCACTTTCATCAACGAAAGAAATTTCAATGAAAATTGCTCGAATCATCATTTTGCCAGCTGAAGTGTTTCGTCTGAATTTCGTTTTCATGAAATTTTATTTATTTAATGTAATTTAACAGACTTTTATTTTCATATATAACCTATAGACATATACATCTTTTAGAACATTGCCTTTTTATAAAATTTTGCTGGCAAATTCTTATTAATATAAACATTTATTTAGTTGGAAGAAAATTACCGGAAAACTTTCTTCTAATTCTTCCAAATTATTCTGTTAAAACTGTATTGAAACCATTTTGTCAGAGCAACTGGTCGCACACGACAAGGTTTAACGGAACCCATTGAAGTAAGCCAGCTCAGGCGATGGCGAGAGTAAGGCGTTGGGAAAGCCAAGCGCCCTCACGGGCAACACCTGACACCTCGGTGAGGTGAGCTGCCACCGTTGACAAGATCTTCGCGGTTTGTGTCCCTGTCCCTACGAACGTCTTAAACTCTACAGGCTGGAAGAGATAGTTCACTGTCAGGTCCCGATACTTCAGGGTTTTCTAGGAATATTGTACAATATTTTTGTCTCGTAACACCCAGTTGATGCCTTTTTGCCAGCTTATAAAAAATTATTGGTCGACTGTATGTATGTATGTATGTATGTGTGTATGTATGTATGAATGTATGTATGTATGAATATATGTATGTATATATGTATGTAATATGTTTGTATGTATGACTATGTGTATGTACGTCCGTATGTATGTATGTACGTACGTATGTATGTATGTACGTACGTATGTACGTATGTATGTACGTATGTATGTATGTATGTACGTACATATGTATGTACGTACATATGTATGTATGTACGTACGTATGTATGTACGTACGTACGTACATATGTATGTACGTACGTATGTATGTACGTACGTACGTACGTATGTATGTACGTACGTACGTACATATGTATGTACGTACGTATGTATGTATGCACGTACGTATGTATGTATGTACGTATTTGTATACGCCTCTGTGTGTGTGTGTGTGTAAAATTTGTTGTAAACGAAGATGAGTGTTTCACAACTTGATAAGAAATCAAGATTGTATTGAGTCTCCAGTTTACTGAACAACACGAACAGATAATTTGTTTATTGTAATTATATTGTTCTGTATATTAACTCCCTCTTATCAAATCGACATTGCCTATATTGGTACATGGTGAGGCCCACACCAGGAGTCAAAATGATTGCAGACCAAATTGAAAATATTTGGATTGGCCTAACT
The DNA here is from genome assembly GCF_001194135.2 of Octopus bimaculoides. Lineage (NCBI taxonomy): Eukaryota > Metazoa > Mollusca > Cephalopoda > Octopoda > Octopodidae > Octopus > Octopus bimaculoides. Next base: position 9,087,042 of record NC_069009.1, read on the forward strand.
CCACTGCTTTATACCCAGAATAGTTTGGCATAATTTCCAGCTGACTGCTCCGTGTATAGAACATGGTTCTATTGATGATTAGAGTTTTTCTTCCCTTTCATAGAGGTTGGCAGCTTGGGAACACTCATGAAGATCTTGTGAAGACCTTTGCAAAGGACCAGGCAGAGTCCCCCATCAGTGGCATAACTAATAGGATAGTAATAGGAACAAATGCTCCTCATGGAGCACATTTTTCAAAATTGAGCCCTTTTCAATAATGCTTTTTAATTCTTTATTTCACTTGTATGATAAAAGTCAAATCTCTCTTTCTCTCTCTCTCTCTCTCTCTCTCTCGTTACTCATATAGCTTTGGAAAAATTTTCTGGAATCATTACATTATTTGACCAACCTCTCATGTTTTTGAACTGTCTGCTCAATCTCCAGTCATGTGTTGGTGGCCGATAACATCTGAAGAACCAAAACAAACCCTGACGTCATAACATTTCAACATTGGACGATTTTGTGGAATTTCATCTTTTGTCATGTCACACCTCCATCAGGAGTTATAAGTTTCATACATAATGACATTGTTGCTGAAACATGAAATTAATGACTGTAGAATACTATTAAGTATATTATAGCTAATGAAATATTTCGCGTAATATAAGAAAAATGACAGTTCTATATCTAAGAGATGAGGAATTGTGTACATTATTTACATTTGACGGATATTTGTCCACCTCTTGTTTCGGTGTGTTAACAACAAACATGATGAGGACAAATATCCATCAAATGTAAATAATGTAAGAAAAATGAGTTAAACATTGTTTGTTATGTGTCATGGCACCCTTTTTTTTACTAATGTGCTTACTCCCCCAAACTTTAGAACCTAGCTACACCTCTGTTCTGTTTGCAAAGTTCCTAATTTCTGACTATTCAGAGGATGAAATATTCCTTTTCCAGACAGGTTTGCTTCTTGAAATCCTGCTAGCCCAAAGTCCGAAGTCACTGTAGTGTGACCAATTCCTATTATGGCACATTGGAGTCGATTAGCCTATTATAGGCACCATACATTAACAAGCGGTCGTCTGACCTATCATTTGTGTTTGGAACATTGGTTGAGTCCTATACTTTGATTGGTTGAGTATTGTGCGGGACTGGATCACGGATCCAATCACATTGTATGTAATACATTCTAAAACTAGCCTGAATCTACAGTGGAGCCTATCTCTGCATATATATTGAGTTAACAAAATCATCTGTGACAGAGGAGTGAGCAATTTTCATGAAGGCAAGTTATGTTATTTTTGTGCCTTTATAATGAAGAACATGTAACGACTGATGGCCAGGGCTGAATTATCCAAACAATGGATGAACTATAACCACCAGAATCTGTGATGTGTTTATTTTGTCCATTGTATTATTTAGCAGAGGAATAAAGTCTCGCTGTTATTTTTAGTTTGTTTCCTGTATTATTTCCACAAGTAAATATGTAACACATGTTATATAATGGTATGCAAGATTCTGTAATAAAACCAAGGGAGACTCTATACCCACACAGCTAAATCACTAACAACTTATGTTGAGGAGTATATTCTTCACCTCCTGTCCTGTTTTCTGATGAGAATATAGTCTATCTGGTTTGTGTGGCAACTAGATTGATGGGTGATCAGGTGAAAGGCTGGTTTACTGAAGTTGGTGATGCAGATCATTAGGTCATTTGCATTGCAGAAAACTCCAGTAGCCTTGTTCCCTCTTCATTTCAGGAAACAACTTCATACCCTCCCTGCACACCACGGAAGCCACCTAGGTACTGTGTAACATGCCTTGGAAGATAAGATCACTGTCATTTGTCATTGAGGTTGTTTGCAAAAGGGCATCATAAAAATCAATTGTTTTGTTCATCTGGCAGTCCTGGTTGAGGAATATAGACAGAAATACTAGTCGAATAGTTGTTGTACTACTTAGCAAACCTAGTCTCAGCATAAATTTCCTATCACACACTTATGTGGACTACCTCAATCACCTTTCCCACCTTCCCACCCGTTTCTCAGTTAAAAGTATGCTTGTATAAGTATGTATATATACATAAATGTGTGTGTGTGTGTATATATATATATATATATATATATATATATATATATAAATCTCCAGGTGTTCTCACTTTACATCTGCTAGGAGAACTACCCTGAAAAATCCCTTTGCTAGCTTGGGCTGATACAGCTTTGCATGGTTTTACAGTACTGCATTACTCTTACCTAAATTTCCTCACCTTACCTACCTACCTGACAGCCTACCTATTTTCCTCAGTGTAACCTGAGTAGGCTGATAACTTTCTTACTCTCTTGTTCTCTTTTTTCCTGCTTCGTGCTACACTAACACAAGTCACAGCTATCACTACCACATTCAAAACCTGACCTGAGACTACACCCTGGCTCACACTTTTGGCGCATCCTTTCTCAGCCAGCATCTCCTCACATATTTCATTCTCTCTCCCTATCTCTCTCCCAGTTGTGATAATGGTGATGTTGATGTACCTTCTGCTGTTCTCGCTAACTTCTAAGATTAGTGGTGTCTTAGATGTTGTAGGCATATTAGGTTTAGATAAGTTTTATATATATATATATATATATATATATATATATATATATATATATATATATACACACACACACACACACACACATATATGTATCTAAAGATGTATGTATAAATATATAAATATATATATATATCTTTACTTACTGGATGCCAGAGTGGAAGATGTTTCTGCTTCTTGTAATACAGTATCGAGACGGTTGCTAATTATAGCAAGGTATTCTCTTGATACTCGTGAGTGTGCGTGTGTGTGTGTATGAGTGTACACATACTTGTGTGGGTGTACACTTTTTCAGTACTCTGTGATTATGTGTGTGTGCACATACATATGTTAGTGTAAAATGTATATATTTGTATGTATCTGAGAATATATGTGTGTGTGTGTGTGTGTGTATCATACACACAAGCATCTATACATACATATCTATGCACATATATAAAAATATACACCTTCACACATATGAAAACGCACACACACACACACACACACACACACATATGTAAATAT
>NC_069009.1:9090136-9090808 GCF_001194135.2 Octopus bimaculoides
TGGAATAGCTAGGCGGGGGTGGTAGGGCCAGCACTTTTAAACAGGCACCACTTTTGGATCTGCTGTAGGCAATATGTGCGTTTTGTGGGGTTCAGGGGTGGAAAACAGAGGGGCCACCCTGGGCGGCACACACTCTAGCTTCGCTAGTGTATATACATATGTGTGTGTGTGTGTGTGTGAATCTGTACACACACACACACACACATATACATATACACACAGAGGCTGGGCCAGAAGTCACGCACCAAAACATTTTTATTTATACTATATTATTATTATGACAGATTTGTCCGAGGTGCACGCAGAGTAATGAAACCATTCTGCATGCCCTTGTTCAGTGTCTGGGCATTGCTGACTTGTGGGCTTATGTTGAACAGCTGCTGTCACGTGTGGGACAGATCTGTCGGTCAGCTGAGTCTGTAGTGATGATTGTACCACTGCCCTTCTTCAATCAGGCAGGCAAGGCAGTTTCCCTTTGCCTGGTGGCTGTGGCAAAAGAAGTGGTTTGGTGGACAAGGCTGAAAGACATGAAGACAGATACATTCTCCTTTGGTAGATCTCTCATTGACTCCTTCGAGTTTCACTTGAAAAGGAAATTGAGAGTGGAGAGGGAAGTGCTGTCCTCGAGTGAGTTTACTGAAAGGTGAGTGACAGTTGTGAAAATGGCAAGAG
>NC_069009.1:9091922-9102277 GCF_001194135.2 Octopus bimaculoides
CTAAGGTAAGTTCTTATGCTATATTGGTAACGGTTGCTACATCCTCTGGAAAATTATTATATATATATATATATACTATTAAAAATCAAATTGAATCTTGTTTGCTTGCAATGTTATTCAGCCAAACTAGCACATAATGGGAAAATATAATGAATTAAGTTTACCCTGAAACAGAATGAAATAAGTTTCACATAAATCGGTAAAGTGGTTTTTGAGATATTAGAGGTTTTGGGGGTATAAATACCCCAAATGGTGCATAATGGGAAAATGTTCCGAAAATAATCTTCATCCTGTTTACACGTGATTTTGATGTCACATTCGATGAAAGTATGCAAAATAACCTGGAAAAGATTTGTACTAAAACCCCTGAAGGTAGTGCCCCAAGATGGCCATAGTCGAATGACTGAAACAAGTAAAAGATAAAATATAATTAAGTCACAGTATTTACAAGAAAAAGCTTCTTAAACTAGAGATGATTTTGTTATGTTTATTTTATTTGCCAAATAAACACATGCACTACATATTTGCTCTTCACTCCTTTATTTTTGTTCTTATTTTATCTTATATCCAGTCTCTGAAAATCTTTCCTCACACATCTGAAATCTGTTGTCACACATCTCTGACCTCTTCAGCAACTACACCATCAATGCGTATCCTCCTATTCTGTTTATTTGGAGAAAAAAAATTGATCATCCCAAAATATAACAATATCTGTTTCAACTCTTGATTTCACAACAGGAATCTTCTAAAACAAATTCATAAACAAATTCATTAGCTGAATGAATTGATCCCATTTCTTTTTTCCTTTTCTTTTTTGTAAGTTTTGGCCCTCTGGATATGTAGTCATATCCAGAGATCAACTTCCATTGTTTTTACCTGTATAATCCATAGTCTTTCTCTTCTACAGGTTCCTTCTACCAGAGCACTACTTTCCCCAAACATTACTCTTCATATGTATCGCATTCTTGTACCAATGCGATCTTCCCTTTTGCACACATTACCTGATTCCTTTTATACCCAGCTTTTCTCTCAACTGTTTTTATTCATTCAGCCTAACATTAGACATTCAACAGAGCATGTTTCATTTGTTTTTTTTTCCTGCTTTCATGGTTGTTTTCCTTTCTTCATATTTGGTACCTGTGTTCTATTACCATGTAATGCCATCCAATCTACTCTTTACCTGAAGAGAGAATCCCTTGCAGCTAGCTCCCTAAACTTATTTCTTCTGTGTTCTTACTCTGGCTACTATGCTTTCAGAACACTCCTACTCCACTGCTAATTAGGTCCCCTAGGTAACTGAAGATGTCAGTCAGTTCTGAGGCTTTTGAAAGAATTTATTTCATGCTTGCTTTTACTGACAACTGTTCTCTCACATCCAAAGTCTTTCTTCTCTTTTAGCCTATCTATGTATCTGTCTGTCTGCCTGTCTGTCCATATAACTGTTCATCTGTCTTCTTTCTCTATTAGCCTGCCTGCCTGTCTGTCTGTATGTCTGCCCATCCATCTGTCTGCCTGTCTTTCTTCTCTATCTATCTATCTGTCTGTCCATATAACTGTCCATCTGTCTTCCTTCTCTATTAGCCTGCCTGCCTGTCTGTCTGTATGTCTGCTCATCCATCTGTCTGCCTGTCAGTCTGCCCATCTACTTGTCCATCTGTCTGGCTGTCTGTCTATCTGTCAGTTTGTCTGTCCATCCATCTGATCATCTGTCTTTCTGTCAGTTTTCCCTTTCTATTAGCTTATCTATCTGTCTGTTTGTCTGTCAGTCTGTATGTCGTCTGTCTGTTTGTTTTCCTTCTCTATTAGCCTATGTATCTATCTGTCCACCTGCCTAACTATCTCTGGCCGGCTGTCTAGATTTGATGGAACAAATAGAAGTAGAACTCAGTGTAGGTGTCCCTACAAGTTATCAATATGTATCTATTAGTCACAAGAGTGGCCATGTGGTAAGAAGCTTGCTTCCTAACCACATGGTTCCGGATTCAGTCCCACTGTATGACACCTTGGGAAAATGTCTTCTACTATAGCCTCAGACTGACCAAAACCTTGTGAGTGGATTTGGTAGACAAACTGAAAGAAGCCCATGTGTGTATCTGTCTGTTTGTCCCCACACCATTGCTTGACAACTGATGTTAGTGTGTTTACATCCCTGTAACTTAGTTTGACAAAAGGAACCAATAGAATAAGTACTAGGGTTTAAAAAAAAACGTCCTGGGGTCGATTTGTTTGACCAAAGTCAGTGCTCCAGCATGACCACAATCAAATAACTGAAACAAGTAAAACAATAAATTAGATGAGCATCAAACAGAATTGTTTGCCAGTGTGACAGGAAAGGAAATGAAATTTCCTTTCATAATAATAGGCTTTGTCACAGATTGTTCTTCATATGTATCGGGTCTTGTAGTCAAGATCAACAGCTGGTTGTTGATGAAAGGTTGTTGATGTGTGGCCCATGTGCTACTGATGTGTCTGAATTCATGTTGGCTGGTTTCATTGTTTATATTTTCATTTCTGAGAGACCTTATAAAGGTTTTGATTGGTTGCCTTCAACAACCATGTGTGGATCATTTCCTGGTGACATCAGTAAGTTTTGTTGTAACTTAGAATCTCTTTTACTTGTTTCAGTCATTGCACTGTGGCCTAGGTTCATGGTATCTGAATAGGAAATGGGATTCTTTTATTCTTTTTCTTGTTTCAGTCATGTGACTGTGGCCATACTGGAGCATCACCTTGAGGCTCTTTAGTCAAACAAATCGACCCGAGGACTTATTTTTTTAAAGTCTAATAGTTATTCTATCATTCTCCTTTGCAGAACTGCCAAGTCACAGGGATGTAACCACACCAACACTGGTTGTCAAGCAGTGATGGGTGGACAAATACAGACACACACAAACACACACATATATGACAGGCTTCTTTCAGCTTCCATCTACCAAATCCACTCATGAGGTTTTGGTCAGCCCAAAGCTATAGTAGAAGACACTGGCTCAAGTTGCCACATGGTGGGACTGAACTTGGAACCATGTGGTTGGGAACCAAGCTTCTTACCACACAGCCATGCCTGTGCTTATGCACACAGCCACACCTGCACCTTATGCAACCATAATATGCTACAAAGTATATTAAAACACTTTATCTGTAGGGATAATCTTAACAAGTGATGGTTATAGATGTAACATTTTTAATCATAGATCTGTTAGGCCAAGACTAACCTGGGGCTAAACAACAATTACATCAACAACAACAACAGCAACATTGTATTCACAGTCATTAAAAATTCTTCTCTGCCCTCTCTTATTGTTTCAGTGATGGAGCAGAACGTGTTTGAAACAAGCAACCATCCAAGACACAGCACCATCTGGACCATTAAATGCAAGAACTTTGATGATGTTCTCACTACGAAAACATCAACAAGTTGTGTGGCCTGTTTGGTGGAACTGCTTGAAGAACCAAGTTATTTGATTGTCAAGAAGAAATTGGTTCTTAATGAATTTCTACGACTCCTACAGAATTGCGAGCAGCTGCCATTGCTAATCACACACAAATACGATGTTCTCAAGAACACAGTCATCATTCTTATAGGTTTCTGTAGTGATTTATATGTTTGTAGTGTGTGTGCATTTCTGTGTATATATGTGCATCATCATCATCGTTTAACATCCGCTTTCCATGCTGGCATGGGTTGGACGGTTTGACTGAGGACTGGCGAGCCAGATGGCTGCACCAGACTCCAATCTGATCTGGCAGAGTTTCTACAGCTGGATGCCTTTCCTAATGCCAACCACTCCGGGAGTGTAGTGGGTGCTTTTACGTGCCAACGGCATGGGAGCCAGTCAGCCAGCACTGGCATCGACCACACTTGAATGGTGCTTTTTACATGCCACCGGCACAGGAGCCAGTCCAGCAGCACTGGCAACGACCTCGCTCGAATGTTGTTTTTCACGTGCCACCGGCACAAGTGCCAGTAAGGTGACGCTAGTAATGATCACTCTTGAATGGTGCTTTTTACGTGCCACCGGCACAGGAGCCAGTCAGCAGTCCTGGCAATGATCACACTCGGATGGTGATCTTAACGTTCCACTAGCACAAATGCCAGTCAGGCAGTGCTGTCATTGGCTACATCAGCGAATTTGATTTCAATTTCATGTTTGTGTGAAATGTATAGTAGTTAGTATTCTAGCCATACCGACTCATAAGGGCTGGTTTCCTGGTTTCATGGTGTATATATTCCCTATCTGGATGGGATGCCAATATGTTGCAAGATTACTCATTTTTGCCGGCTGAGTAGACTGGAGCAGCATGAAATGAAGTGTTTTGCTCAAGAACACAATGCATCGCCCGGTCCAGGAATTGAAACCTCAACCTTATGATCATGAGCCCAACACTCTAACCACTCAGCCACACACCTCCACAGTAGTCAGTATTAGTAACTGTTTTGTTGTTTAACCACAGGTCAGTTTTGTTCCAGCTATAACCATCTTATCTTTAATTCAGGATATGATGTATCTAGGACTATACTAGCTAATTACAATGTTGTTGTAGTCAGATGTTGTAGTTGTGTGTATATATGTGCATGTGATGTGAGTTTATGTGTGAGATTGTGAACATTTGTATGTATGAGTGTATGTTGTATCTGTGTGTATGTATGTAGTAAGAAGGCAAGATTGCAGAATGGTTAGTACACTGAACAAAATGCTTAGCAGCGTTTCATCTGTCTGTATGTTCTGAGTTCAAATTCTGCCATGGTCAACTTTGCCTTTCATCCTTGTGGGGTCAAGGAAATAAGTACCAGTTGAGCACTGGGGTTAGTGTAATTGACTTACTTCCTTCCTTGAAATTGCTGGGCTTGTGCCAAAATTTAAAACCATTATTATTATAGGCGCAGGAGTGGCTGTGTGGTAAGTAGCTTGCTTATCAACCACATGGTTCTGGGTCCATTCCCACTGTGTGGCACCTTGGGCAAGTGTCTTATACTATAGCCTCGGGCCGACCAAAGCCTTGTGAGTGGATTTGGTAGACGGAAACTGAAAGAAGCCCGTTGTATATATGTATATATATGTGTATGTATATGTTTGTGTGTCTGTGTTTGTCCCCCCAACATCGCTTGACAACCGATGTTGGTGTGTTTACGTCCCCGTAACTTAGTGGTTCGGCAAAAGAGACCGATAGAATAAGTACTAGGCTTCCAAAGAATAAGTCCTGGTGTCGATTTGCTCAACTAAAGGCCGTGCTCCAGCGTGGCCACAATCAAATGACTGAAACAAGCAAACGAGCAAAGAGCAACCCTTTAGCATTTCCATTATCCTGTCAAAATTGATACTTTTTTTATTCACATTGTTTTGAATTAATCAAGAATTATCTTCTGGCTTTGAAATTCTGATATAGTAACTTAATTTTTAGAATTTTTATTGTAGGGTTGGTGTGAGAGACCAAATCTGGCCACTTTGAGTATAAAACAGTTTGAGTATAAAACAGAATATTTTAGTTGGGTATGGCTTTAGTTTAAATGCTAAAGGATTAGGGTGGTGAGCTGACAAAATTGTTAGTACACCAGACAAAATACTTAGTACCATTTCATGTCTTTATGTTCTCAGTTCAAATTCTGCCAAGGTCTGTTTTGCCTTTTATCCTTATGGGGTTCATAAAATAAGTACTAATTGATCACTGAGGTTGATGTAATCAACTAGCTCTCACCTTTCAGGCCTTGTACGTCATCATCGTCATTTAACATCTTCTTTTCATACCGGCATGGGTTGGACAGTTTGACAAGAGCTGGATGGGACACCAGTCCATCGCAGGATTACTCATTTTTGCCAGCTGAGTGGACAGGAGCAACATGAAATGAAGTGTTTTGCTCAAGAACACAACACATCGCCTGGAATTGAAACCACAATCTTACGATCATGAGTCCAACACCCTAACCACCAAGCCATGTGCCTCCACAATCTTTAGTACTAGTGACTAATTGAATGCCCTCAAAATTGATTGATCCCCTCCCCTCCAAATTCAGCTCAACACAAAACATTGCTAACAAGAGATCTACTCTGTAGTTACTCAACCTGCTAACAATAGCAGCCAAGTCTTCTTCAAATCTCAGCAAACTTACTTTTAAAAAGTAAGAGCAATGGATTATGTTGTCCTATGTACACTACATCTAAACAGGATGGGATGGTCGTGGTTGGAACATATTTGATCATAGGTCTGCTGAATGAGGATGGCCATGGGCTTAAACAGCAACAGCGACTGTAACCATCAATATTAACTATTATACATTAGATAATGTAATCCTAGATACACTATGTCTGAATAAAAAGATGGGATGGTTACATCTTTGATTATAGGTCTGCTGGATCAATACTGACCTACAGCTGCTAAACAACAACAACAACTGTGTATACTGTTTATATTAGTCAAACTGGTGTCCCCGTTTTGATTGTTGCTTTCACTCCATTTTGGCTGTTGTACACTCTGACCTTCCTCAGGTGTCTTGTGTTGAACTCTGTTGTTATACCAGATACAACTGGTTTCAGCACAAACCACCTCAATAATTCTGGAGAGTACAACAGCTGAAACGTGGTGAAAGAACAATTGAGATGAGGATACCAGTCTGCTTAATATAAACAGTATACATAATATAAGTACCCTCATCTCATAAATATTGAATTGAACAACAACTGTAACCATTATTACAAATTTCTGTTGTCTTATTTGAATTCTAGGTTTATTAGAAGTGACTGAAGAGAATTTTCTGGCATCAGTCATTGAAGGTAAACTTATTTCTTTACTTACATGCCATAAATGTTTGTGTGTAAATGGGTGATTTAAAAAAATCTTTTAGTTAAGGGGGAAGACAGTAATAGACCCTTTTACAAGGTCTCCAAGGTTGGTGGGAGGGAGGGAGGAAGCAGGGTATCTTCAAATGGGGACACTTAGCCTGAATACTTGTAATAGGGTGGACTCTACTAAAAGCACCCCAGATGTCAGGTTGTTGTTTAACCCTGTCATGCTACAGTGGAAATGGCTTAAATGTCATCTCGGCTGGATTTCCAGTTAAGTGGTAATGAACAACATATGTAGAAAAAGGAGATGCATCTGATTCTGTATATTAGTTTGCCTGCAATTGTTGCTCTTGAGCTGTGTATGCTTGCTTGCTTGATAGGGCTGAGGTCAGTCCAAGTTAGTGATCTCAGAGATGTCATCATGCATTGAGCTGACCAGGTCCACCAGTGTTCTCCATCACTGGTAGTCCAATGCCAGGCTCTCTGCATCCTCCAAGGTGACACCAAGCTGCTGAAGATCTTTCTTAATCATGTCCAGCCATCTGGTGCAGGGCCTGCCATGAGGCTTCTTCTAGCTCACAGCTACTGGGTCAAATGAGAGTATAGCCCTGGTAGGATGATCTAGCAGGAGATAGAGAACATGTCTGTACCAGTGCATGCAATGGATAGCTCTGAGTTGAGAGGCTGCTGGCTGACACATGCGCGTATGCAATTCTTTGTTGGAAACAATGGTACCATCTGATGTTCTTGAAGCATCACTTGACAACCAATGTTGGTGTGTCTATGTCCCCATAAAATAGCGGTTCAGCAAAAGAGACCGATAGAATAAGTAGTAGGCTTACAAAGAATAAGTTCTGGGGTTGATTTGTTTGACTAAAGGCACTGCTCCAGCATGGCTGCAGTCAAATGACTGAAACAAATAAAAGATTTAAAAGATTAAAAGAGTATATATATATATATATATATATGTGGAAAGCGGACGTTAAATGATATATATATATATATATAGACTAAGATTTAAATCAAACATCATATATTCTCTGTACATTTTCAACATTTTACTATTTCAATTCTGTAACATTATTTGTTTAGGTTAACAAAGATTTATATATACATATATACACACATACACACACATGTATATATAGTATTATATTATGTATATGTCACTCATCACTTCTCTATCACCTGAGAGCAGAATAGGTGCATACTACATCCTCCCCGCTTTCTCAGTTACCTCTTTTCCTCCTCTCCACCAAACTACTTCCATTTCTCATTATCTTCCCCCACCTACTGTTTCCACCAATCACCTTCTTCCCACCTGCCCCCTGGCTGTTATCCATCATTAGCATCTTGCTTATCTGCTATCACCCTCAGTGTCCTCACATATCTACTGCAACCCATGCCCCTGAACCACTCTTAGGTTTCTCTCCATTATTCACTACAATCACCTGTGTGTGTGTGTGTGTGTGTGTCTACTCATTACTTTTCTCTCTCCGTTTTTTTCCGTCCTTTCTCCATTTTTTCGTCCTCTTAACCCTTTCTGTCAAAGAGCATAGGCTTGAAACATCAAAGACTTTTCCATTCTTCCTGAGTGTCAAACTAATATACCTGCTTGTTGTTCCCTCACCTGTATTTGTCTTTTGTTTTCTGTAAATTTGAACTGTGCATATATTTATATATATATATATCGTGAAGTATATTTTCCACCTAAATGTGGCAGACCCATAGATGCAGTGTGTATATGTAGATGACTGTGTGATAAGAAGTTTGCCTCTGAACCATATGGTTCCAAGTTCAGTCCCAGTACATGGCACCTTGGGAAAATGTCTTCTACTCTAACCTCAGGCTGCCCAAAACCTTGTGAGTGGATTTGGTAGACAGAAACTGAAAGAAACCCATGTGTGTGTGTGTGTATGTGCACATGCATGCATGCGTGTGTGTGTCTTTGTGTCTGTCTTTGTCCTCTCTCACTGCTTAACAACCAGTGTTGATGTGTTTATGTCCCTATAAAAAGGGACCAACAAAATAAATACCAGGCTTAAAAAACAAAGTAGTCATTTGGCAAAAGAGACCAATACAATAAGCATCAGGCTTAAAAGAAATAAAGTAAGCACTTCGGTCGATTTCATTCAACTATAATTCTTCAAGGTGATGTCCCAGCATGGTTACAGTCTGATGGCTGAGAGATGTAAAGGATAAATGAAAAAATTGTCATCATTGTCATTTTATGTTCGTTTTTCATGGTGGTATTGTTTCTATGATTGGATACCCTTCTTAACACATCCCATTTTACAGAGTGCATTGAATGAGTTTCTTCTGTGGCACCAGCACTGTAGGGGTTGTCTTGTCCTCAGGAAGACAAATGAACCCTCTCAAGCTCTGTATTGTCACTCCTCATTTAGTTTACCTCCCATTTTTCTTGCAGCACCAGCACTAGTGAGGTCACCTTGTTGCTGATAAGGCAAAATAGAATCCCTTTCACTAGGACCAAAAGACTAGAAGTTAAAGTTTGATGGAAAAAAGGTAGAGATGCTGCAAGTCTACAAGAGTTTTGTCAAAGTATGCATAGGGGTTAGTATTCACATAGTGTTGGAATATGTGTTGGGGAAGTTTATGTGTAAGTTTTTTTTTTTTTTCGTGAAATAGAGATGACAGCCCTTACAGTGCTGATGCCACAAAAGAAACTCATCCAATACACTCTGTAAAATGGGAGGTGTTAAGAAAGGCATCCAGTCATAGACATTAATGGCCCTGGCTCTTCTATACCACCCTTGGCCTGAATAGTTACCTCAGGCACCAGCCCCCTTTGCATCCATCAAGATGAAGTTCAATCACTTACTACAGATTAACTACTTAGATATGAGTTAATGCTGCCGGCAATATGTAATACATATATATTTATAGGTGTGGCTATGTAGTCAGAAGCTTGCTTCCAAACCACATGGTTCAGGGTTCAGTCCCACTGTGTGCCACCTTCAGCAAGTATCTTCTGCTATAGCCTTGTGCTAACCAAGACCTTATGTGTAAATTTGGTTGATAGAACTGAAAGCAGCCTATCACATATATATATATGCATGTATGTATATATATATATATATATATATATATATATATATATATATATAAAAGTTGAACCTAAGAAGCATCAGTTGTGGTGTGCAAGAGAGACATTTGCGCTGGTATGGGCATGTGGCGAGAATGGATAAAGACAGCTGTGTGAAAAAGTGCCGCATCCTAGCAGTTGTGGGAACCTATGGAAGAGGTAGGCCCAGGAAGACCTGGGATGAGGTGGTGAGGCATGACCTTCGAACATTGGGCCTCACCGAGGCAATGACTTCTGACCGAGATCCTTGGAAATATGCTGTGCGTGAGAAGACCCGGCAAGCCAAGTGAGACCTAAATCCAAGGCCTCTGCCAGGGGTGTAGCCAGCCCACTTATGCGTACCTTCCTACGTTGGACACTAAACTCGGCTTGCGAAGACCTGTTGAGGCAAGTGAAATCGAACTAATTTCAACGGATAGCACCCATGCCAATGTCGTCTCCTTCATTGGACACAGAAACTCGGCTTGCGA